>NC_142519.1:54219112-54519112 GCF_964205215.1 Stylophora pistillata
CAAGAACGAGGAACAAAATAAAAATGATCTTCATCTGACGAAGAAAGAAAAGCATTTGGTCGGACACATCATTCCGAAATATAAAACTACATTATTTAACAAATAGAGAAACCTTGGCTGTGCTCTGTTCTGTTGTAAAGTATGTAGGAAGCGGCTAGAGCACGAAAGAAGTGTAGGGAGAAACATGAGACGTAAACGAGTGTTTCTCCCCACTTCTTGAGTGAGCTAGACGCTTCTCAAGTGCTTTATGACGGAAGAGAGCAAAGACAAGGCTTCTCCATTTGTTTCGTAATGTAGAATCCGTTAGATTCCCCACGCACTACTTTCAATCTTCAAAACAAACTTTACTTCCAAAGAGAACAACAGCATCGCTAGCATGCTCTATACTCTCATTAAGCAGGCTACAATGAGCCAATCAGAATCCTTGTTAGAATGGTTCAACTAATCTGATTGGTTGAACAAGATTAGAGCTGTCAAAAATGTCAAACCATCAAGGTTCACAAACCATCAATGTTCACAATCTGCTATTGCTCACAACCTAACATAGTGCGGCAAGTCAAACTTAACACTTGCTTGGAGTTTCTTTAGTCAATGTTCAGTGAATTTTTCTCTGCTCACGTTATCATCACGATAGTTTTGCAGGGCAAGGAATGTAAAGCAATAAAATTATGACAAATTAGGAAAGTCAAAGAAAACGAAACAATGTTTATATTATTGAATGACTGTAAATGTTCGCAGCCAAATGCAGTTTAATACTTGCCGAAAATGGATTGCAGTACCTTGCTGAGATAAAGGTCTTGAAGGCGTTTCGTCTATATATTTCGGCTCTTCTTTGCCAACCTGCGAACCAACCTTAAACATTAAGCGAACTGCGATAGCCCAGTAACATTGATTGCTTTCATTTTGTTTGGGGCTCTTATTTAGACCGCTGCGGTTACATGGAAGGAAGAAGAAGAATACTGACTTGAATCACACTATTGCATTATTACAGTCCGATTGATCAGATATTTTCGTTTCCCTAAACAATAAAGTTCGTAAACATACCTTTCGGGCGAGTCGGTGTGAGCTGAATGGAGTGCCACACTGCAAAATGCTGCTTATGAGCACAACACGTCCTAATTAAAGCAATTCATGATTATCTCAGATTATTGATTGGTGTTGAAAACTCAGGTCAACCTTTCAACCAATCAGATACATATGCAGTGTGAATTTGCATTAAAGGGGGTAATATTTGCGTGACCAGAAACGCATAGAAGCCGAAAATATTGTGCAAAGGCTTTGTTTCAACTTACGCTTATTTTTCTGACTACTAAATATGCAACTAGTAAGCCCGCCATTTGTCGTGGAAATATCTACACCACTTTAGATAAAGAATTTCGTGTAAAATATAATTCGTAATATTACGAACGTCGGAAAAGAATTACTAGCTGGTCTTGATCTCAAACGTTTAATTGCATTTTAGAAGAAGAAATGAGCTCAAAATCAGCAATTTTATTGACATAATTTCAAATTTTTGTCTCGAACAAGAGAACAAAAGTGATGAGTTTGCCGACCAGGCAAGTTATAGCGGTTTTAAAGGCCAACATTATGACAAAAGCGTAATGTGATTTTATCTCGAGGCCCGTCATATAGGCAGGGGTCGCACTGTGGCCTTATTTTTTTATGTCGCGTCATAAGTTGTCCTACAAATATGTCGCGACATAAAGGATATTTGAAACTAGGCTGTCAACTCTTAATATTTCACGCGCGAAAAGAGCACCAAAGAAAACTTTGTAGACATGAAGCTGGTGCTAGTTTTATTAGCGACATTTCTTCATTCTCTGTTTAATTTGTTCAATGTACAAAACCTTATTGATCTGTATGCATTGTACAACACTCGCCAACGGCAATTGTTGGCTCTTGCCCCTTTAAACCGACGTCGACGGATGCGAAAAAATGGGAAAATATCTGCGAGCCAAAGGGTAAAAACAAGCCATTCCCATACTGAAAATAATCAGGTGACTAGTGCAAATTTGTAAATTGGTATGGGTTGAAATTCGCCATAGGGACCAGATAAAACGTGTGTCGAGAAAACCGGTGACTAACATATTGAACCGATAGCTAGCTGTGCACACGTGTTGTCTTTGCAGAATTGCGAAAATCCAAATTTTGCTACTAGTTCAGATTTGATCGACGTTGCGACAGAGGAAAAACAAAAATTGTTATTTTAAGGCGATAAGACGAGATATGGCCTGCCTCGAGGCAGGACATCGGCTTTTTCTGATCTTTAGGTCCTTCGGACATAGTTATGTCTGGTTGCGACAAAAGGGTCGCACTTGTCGCAAGCACGCGATGACAGACTTTATGTCCAATGTAAACACCAAAAGCGTAAGTGCGACCCCTGCCTTTCTCTCCTAGTCCTTCTCCCCTTCATTTCCATCGTGTTAACATCCGAACACAGATTTTCGGTGCTGTAGAAGAATTTTTCCGCCCCCTCCCCATGCTCCGGCTCTCTCTTCATGCTTTTGTTGCTTTTTTATACGTATTTGGCTCTTTGACGATATTTAACCCCACCTTTGTTTAAGAGATTGCGTGATGTTTATTATATCAATGTTCTCGATGATGTGGGGTTAAATAAAAGCGTCACTATTGTGGCCAATTTATCCCACATTAGCAGTTATTATTTTTATCTCCCGTCAATCTCGTCAGCAAACTAGCGCGACGGCACGCAGAGCTTCGGTCCCGTTTTAGTGGAGATACGCGGGTTTCGTGATAAAAAGATAAGTGGAGCCTTCTTGATAAACAACTGAAACAATAGCCAAAACAATCTAGACACATCCACGCAGTAGACAGCAATGGAGTTAATTGATTTGTACTCACGTTATTTTTATCACTCACCTTATTTCGTGCTCTTGTCCTAAGTAGCATGACTGTCATAGTTATATTACGAACAATTAAGGACACTCTTTGGACGTTGGTTGCATACCTAGTTTTCCGGCATTCTTATAAAAGAATACTTCATGTGGAAAAGAATCATTTTGAAATTGGCTGTTTTGGTTTTCTTTGAAAGCTTTCAAACGCCACTTATAGCTCGGCGAATTTCGAAGATGGAAAACCAAACAACCGAAGTAATAAGAAATACGAGATACCATCAATTGTGGATCGAAAAACCTCTGCTAATGCTTTAAAGTCGGAGCTAGAGATGACATTCCTCAACTATCGCACGAATCAGTTGATTGATAAGGTCATCAGAATAATTTCACTAGTCAGTGCCCGTTTCAGTAAGTTATGATTTTTCGCCATCCATCATGGACCTGCATCTATGATTTATCTAAGAGAGCAATCATAGCCTTCATTAGATAACAAAGCAAAAACGAAGTTTACTCATGGTTAAAATTTTTTTCTTAACAACATTAATTTCTCTCACACATCTTATCTAGAACACCATGACTGTTGTTATTAAGGTCATACGCAGAGAATATTTGTTTAAAACACAACAAGACCTTAATGTAGCAGTTTATGATTAAGTTCGACATTGATAGGCCTTGAAAACTCAGATCAAGCATGTTAGCTCAATTGGTTAGAGCACCGGATTGTGTTGTGCGGGAGGTCGAGGGTTCGAGCCCCGGCCGGACTAATACTCATGGTCTTGAAATAACTGAGGAGAATTTGCTACCTTTCTATAATATCAAAAAATGGATAGATATTTTAGTCTTCTAGGATAAGGGCGAATAAATGGAGGTCCCGTCTTCTGCAGGGTTAGGGGTAGGAGACGTTAATTTCCCACGCACGAGATTACTGTGTGATGGATGTCCTCCCCTGGGGTGGGAATTGTGGGGGAAAATGTGAGGTCGTTACATGGACTAAAGCGGCTGATAATGCTGACGTCCGATAAGATATCGAATAAACCATTCACTCTTCACTATTCAACCATTCACTAGTCTCGATGAACGCACAGCTAAAGTATGAACCAGTTGTTTTATAACATTTTCAACGCTGTAGTTTATGTATAAAGGACAGAAATTCCGTCTCTTACGCTTCAATGCCTTTTTATTTATCACGCAAAAGTATTTCGCTATGCTTCAATAAAAACTGACAGGTGCATTCATGCGTGGAAATGAAGTTAGAGTTGCGGAACGAGATGAAATCGGCGTCGATTGTTTTGTTTTCCCTTTCTCTGGGTTCTTTCTCGGGAGTTAAAAAATCGATATCCAAAGAAAATGTAGGCAGATCTTCATCGGCTTGTTCACTTGTTGACGTGTCTAGTTTAACTTTTTTGCGGGAGATTTTCCCGCTTTTTTAATGAAAAATGCTGAAGTCACTCGCAGGAAAAAAAAGTTTTATCGCGAGGCATTTGTTTCCCGACGTCACCGGCGTGCACAATGGAAAATTGAAGCGCGCTCGCGCTATTGAATTTGATTGCACGAATTTACAAGCTATGTTATAATAAAGGTTGTCGAATAACAAAAGGAAAGGTGTGAATCATGAAATAAATGATGTCTGAAATAAATTCTAGATATGTTTTTTCCCTTTCAACCTTAGAACTCTAAAGCATTCAGCTACATGCCAAAGTTGCTTGCTTCTCCCGCCATTATGAGTTACGTTACATGGATTTGCGCGCGTGCTCTTCTCAAATTAAAACAACGAATTAAATTTTATTCGTGAAAACAATCATCATGCAATAACGATTCGCTTATGGATGTCTGAACAAAACACCTCAGGATTAGTAAGTGGGCTGCCTGGTGTCAGCCATCATAACACATCATGGCCGGTGGCCAATACAATTCTTTCAGTGGTCATGGTATTGACCTGTTACTCTGAAAACTAGGCTCTCTTGTTATGTGGATGTCGTAAGGAACACGGAGACTTCGTCGTCGTCCGAAAAATATCCAGAGGAGAGAAGAAGCTGTCACAATAAATGCAAGATTCTTTTCCAATTTCTTTCGTTTTTATAAGCCCCTGACCTTATTCTCTTTGGTATCGGCGCATATTTATGTTGATCAAGTTTCTGTCCATCTTGGCTCTAGAAATCCTGCTCGATCAGGGATCCAAATGCCCGAGTTATCCGATGGAAAAGAGAAAATGATCGAAAAACAACGACCCTCGTTTATTAATAGGACTCACTACCTACTTCTAAATAACCTAAAATACTCTTGGTGGTTGATGTCATAGAACTGAAGGGTAGGCGTATGAAAGTTAAGTTATTAATAATATTCAACAGTGAATATGAAGCATTTTGTATTAGTTCTCGAGCACTGGCAGAACGGAGACTTGAGTCAAAATATTGATCGAATTCAAGAGAAAAGGTATTTTTTTGTTGAATTTGAAAAGAACAATACACACAAAGAAGACATGAAGTCCTAAACGAAAGCAATAGTCTATTAAATATGTGATATTGCGGCACTGATACCAGTCTGAAACAACTACTAAAGCGTATTAAAAAACATACTGAAAAGTGTAAATTGAAGAACTGTCTGATATGTAGTGTGTGGAGTTACCAGGTCTATGAAGTGGTTGATTTTGTTGTTTGTGATAATTTCTAGGGGTTCTGGATTCATTATTAAACAGAGTGTAATAGAAAAATTCACTGCTTTGATGGAGAATTGCCCAAGGAACGATAGCCTAACTGCTGTAAGGGAAACATCATTAAAAATTATAGTTAATTACTAACGTGGGGGAAATAGAAAGTTTTTGCAAAAAAGAGGCACGAAAAAGAACGGTGTCGACTATACCCTTAAATGTTTGACTCAGAGGTTTGAATTCGGCGGGGTCCAAAAATAAATGAAAATATAAATAATTAACAATTACTCACCGAAGTGCAGGTGAATAATTGTTTTATCATATATCACAAAGATACCGAAAAATATGTTTATTTTTATCAAAATAACGAAAAATTGATCGGAAATTAAACTCATGAAGTGTGATATTGCCTCAGCGGATGCTCGGAGATAGAAAGTACTTGCCAGACTTCCGGGCAAGCCAATCAGCGCGCACAAAATTCACTTGTGAGGTATTGAACCAATCGACGGTGGATTAGCATGGTCTTTACCCCTATTGACAACAATATTCGTCATCACAGTAGTCAGAATGTTGTGAACTAACGAGGTACAGGTGATAGAAGGGCTAAGCATCACATTGGGATAAACTTGATTGTTTCAAGATACAACAAATCGAGACAGGTTAACCTGAGAAATGTATAATGCTGAACTATAAATAGGTATTCAGATCAAGATTCGAGAAAGTATAAAATGAGCGAAATATATTTGATGAATTTGATTTCCTTAAAAAATATTAAGTGCAAACGCTGCGTGATGTTGAAAACTTGTAATCTAGAAATAAAAAGAGTTATTCGGTCATCAGTGATCTACTTGATTTTGAGGCCGATTAAGTTCATATACATGTAACTAGGAATTGCAGCGAATTTACTGATATCTGTACGGAATACGTATTTCTAATCAGGAGGTTGCTGAAATTAAAATTACACTTTGAATGATTTACTCTAATTCGTTTTTGATGCACCTCTTGTAGTCCTGGGCTTTAAATATTCATGAAATAGGCTACTTTAGGACATTCACTAACATAGCACTACTTTATGTTTTATTCTCTGGAAAGGCTCGCACAATATGGTATACAGATATTTTGTGGATTCTGAAGAAGGAACTAAAGGAACACAAATTATGTTCTTGTTCTGGTTCTCAGTCTCTTTGCCAACAGCGCTGGTATTAGGACTTGGTCGGATGAATGCAAATGATTTGCATGCCGTAAACTTTGCGGCAGAGATCAGAAGACGCAAGCTTATTGGGGGGCGTTATCGAGGTGACAAAAGTGGATTCAGATGATGCGTACCAGTGGCAATGTGCGGACGAAAGCCGTTGTCTGTCTTACAACTTTGGACCAGCGGAAGATGGGAAGATATTCAAATGTCAGCTAAGCGACTCTGATCGATTTGCTGCAAGGAAAATTTTACTCAAGATGACGAATTTTCCCACAGGGGAATACAGGTATTGTGAAACTGGGTAAAATGGTGGAAAACACAAGTGAGAAAAGAAAAAAAAATTATTTCTTTCTCATGCATAAAAAGTCTTCTCTGATTTGATATATACCTCACTAATTTTCCAGGTTGTACCACTCACTTTCCTTGAACTCATCGGCCAAAAGATTAAATTTTAAAAATCATTCCTTCTGTAAGAAAAGCCAAACAGTGCAAGTTTTAGAGCTGTCTGAGTTATTAATATTTAATATTTGTTAGCTAGAACGAAAGGTATAGCTGGATGTATACTTAGTCAGGACGCCTTTATTCAATTTCAGGGCTCAGTTTGGTCCTTTATAATTACAATTTATAATTGCGAAATGTAACAGAAATTTGCTACTGTTATGCGGAGCAAGACGCGATGCAAACGAACTATGAAAATCAAGATCCCAGACAAAAGCGCCGGAAAAACGCTCTTCAAAAGGCCTTTGGGATTATGAGATTGATTTTGATGTTGACATCAATGTTGCTCGAGAACGTTTTTGCGTTTTTTTACCCGGCTTCAACCTTTTGGAACGTCTCATCGACGAAAAAATTGTCGATTCCTTTCATCTCTTTTTTAAATCAGTTGAAGAAAGTTTGAGAAGCACTAAAAAAAATCCGTACTTGTCCTTTAAAAGCCCCTAATTCGAACTATTATTATTCACATTAAGGGAATAAAAATAGTTAATCCAAGATTTTTTTCTTCACAGAGTACTTGTGGGGAGGACAGTTTTCAACGATGGCAACGTACGATGCAAATGCGACGATGGCTATCATAGGAACTGCCGTTAGCTGAGGAATTGGATATTTTACTGTTTTACGTCACCCTGCGTTATCACGGCCACGATATACCATCCGTTCTTCAACGACAGCGCCAGAGACACTGCTTTGTTGGACTATCTATCAGCATCCTTGACTACTGTTGAGGGAGAATTCCCAGGTTGCGGGATTCTACTCTGCAGCGATTTCAATCGGCTAAAGTTGAATCGTTTAGCGGCACAATTCGGACTGCGGCAATTGGTCAACAAGCCCACTAGGGGTGATCAGATCCTGGACTTGGTTTTCACCAACCGACCAGATTTGTACGACATAAATTCCGTTCAGATTTTACCGCCGTTTGGTTTATCGGATCACAATGTTGTCTTCGTGCACCCAACAACTCGTGCTCCAAGGGAAGGCCCAAGTAGAAGAACCCTTTCCAAGCGGGACACTCGGGCCAGTCGCACGTCCGAACTTGGGCGTTTCCTCGCGTCTATCGACTGGTCAGTGGTTAACGAAGCATCTAACTGCGAGGCTAAATTGGCGCTGTTTACGGATTTCATCAAAATTGGTCTCGACCACTTAATGGCAGTTAAACATGTCAGACTTCACCTGAATGATCCCCCGTGGGTTACTGAGCGGTTCAAGAACCTCATTAAGCTCCGTCAACACGCCTTCCACAATGGAGACATGGACCAGTACCGGCGATATCGAAATGATGTCAACCGCACGCGTAAGTCACTTCGCAGTAAATACTATGCAAGCAGAGTGAATAACTTAAAGAACATCAAGCCCTCGCAGTGGTGGAGCGCAGTTAAACGAATCGCCGGTATGAATCCTGCGTCATCTTCCGAAAGTCTCCTTTCCAACCTTCAGCTCGGGGACAGTTTCGATCGCCTAAGTGACGTTGAACTAGCTAACGCCATCAACGCTGTGTTCTTAGAACCCATGAAGCATTACCAACCCCTATACGCTGTCCCTACTGTAGTGGAGGACTCCGATATGCCTTTAATTACGGAAATTGATGTCCTACACGCTCTAATCAATCTAAACCCGAGGAAGGCAGCTGGACCTGACGACATCGGTAACTGGCTTTTGAGGGAATATGCAGTGATTCTCGCACAGCCTATTACATCTATACTGACCGCGAGCTTTAGAGAACAAAGGCTTCCCGCCTCTTGGAAGCTTGCGGACGTGGTGCCTCTCCCTAAGCAAAAACCCGTGGTTGATGCTACTAAGCACCTGCGTCCTATTTCCTTGACGCCCGCTGTCTCTAAGGTTGCGGAAGATTTTGTGGTACTCAGATACGTCAGTCCAGCGGTGTTGCAGATCATAGACCCGAACCAATATGGCGGTATTCCAAGATCCTCCACCTTGTACGCTCTGATTTCCATGGTACATAACTGGTCACAAGCCACTGATGCCACAGGCGCAGCTGTTAGAGTGGTATTTTTCGACTATCGTAAGGCTTTTGATCTTATTGATCACAATTTGCTGGCCAGAAAGATCAAAGCCTTGGACATGCCACGGTGGGTTCGCGTCTGGGTGCTGGATTTTCTGTCAGACAGGAAACAACGTGTCAGGTTGTCATCAGACTGCAGGTCAGAGTGGGGCTCAGTCCCCGCCGGGGTACCACAGGGGACCAAGCTTGGTCCCTGGTTGTTCTTATTAATGATCAACGATCTTGAGGTCGACGCGCTCACTTGGAAGTATGTAGACGACACAACTATCGCCCAAACGATACCGCGAGGTTTGACCAGTGATGTACAAAGCGCAGTTTCCGCTGTCGAGGCGTGGTCGATCGAAAATAGGATGGAACTGAACGCGGATAAATGCAAGGAGATGCGCAATGACTTTAAAAGGAACACTCACAATTTTCCACCAATTGTGATTAATGGCAAGGAACTATCAGTATCAAACAGTGTAAAAATCCTAGGAGTCACTATTAGCTCAGATTTAAAATGGAACGAACATATTTCAGAGTGCATCAAGAAAGCGAACAAGCGCCTTTATTTTATTGTTCTTCTAAAGCGCGCAAACGTTCCACTGAGCGACATTATAAATTTTTATTGCACCGTGATAAGATTTGTTTTAGAGTACTGTGCGCCAGTTTTCCATCACGCGCTCCCACAGTATCTTAGTGACGACATTGAACGAGTGCAAAAGAGAGCGCTCTCCATCATTTGTCCTTCTGCGTCATATTTCGAATGTTTGGCCAGGTTCGACTTAGTAACCTTGCGCGCGAGACGCGTGGCTCTGTGTAGCAAGCTTTTTTTCGAGTCTATCACGTCATGCCCGGATCACAAACTCGTGCCTGTCTTACCTCCTAAGAGAGAACACAGATATAATCTAAGACAGTCCAGGGCTTATGCCATGCCCCGTACCGTATAAATCGTTTTAAGAACACTTTTATTCCAAGTATGTGTACATAAAAATTTTTTTTAGACTAGTTTGTACATATTCATATATAGAGAGTTTTTCGCATTTGTGGTTTTATTATAATTTCAATTGTATTTATTCCTTGTTCTAAGTAATTGTAACGCAATTCAGTCTACGGACTGCCATGTTCGATATTCTAATAAACTGTCTATCTATCTATCTATCTATCTATCTATCTATCAGTCATTGCTTAATTATCTATAAAAATCAATTTCAAAACTTTCTTCGTTTTCTTGTTTCTTCGTTTTCTCGTTTTCAGAAACGAGGAGCTGCTCTCAATTGTTCCAAGATGGTCTCAATTCCATGCAGTAGGGTGTTTACCGTCAATCCAGATGGAGGCAAAGCAATACAAGTGTTGTGTGACATGAAAACGGATGGCGGAGGTCGGACCGTTTTGCAGAGACCAACCCACTGATAATAAATCATTTAATGATAAATTATTTAAAATACTTAGGAAATTGATATTAATGTACAGTTCGAGGTTAGTGTAACACTCAGCTCTCATTTTACAATTGAAAGCTTCTCAAAGGTTAATGAAATAACGTAAAGACAGCAGAGTGACAATAACTCTCAAAAAAGAAACGAAAACTTTGAGTTTAAATTTACAAGACGTGTTTCGACATTCTCATGTCATCTTCAGTTGCAAATGAGCTTTTAACGGTCGTACATTTTAATTTATATCAAGGTACGTTACAAATTACGTGTCAGGGATTACATTACAATTTGAATATTAAATACGCGAGAAATGTAAATAGCGCGCGCTTGACTAGATAAAAAAAAAAAAAAATAATAATAATAATAAAATAAAAGACCACGGAGCAACATAATTAAAAGGAAAGAGACAATTCTAGATGCTTTAATTGCTGATTAAGAATGGGTTTTTCCCGGCTTAATATGCAATGCCTCTTTGATCTTAATTTGGTATTTTGAAGCGGCAGAATCTAAGGTCGTGAAACATTCAGTATCACAAGAGTCAAGACAGGCCCTTGATGATTGCAGGTGCTTGTAAATATGCGAAGTTTTGTCCGACAAGAGGTGTTCACGAACTCGTGTACAAATGTGGCGAGGGGTCTCATCAACATAACTGACATTACAGCCAGCACACGAAAAATTATGAACGACACGCGAACGTAGACCTAGCGGTACTGAATCTTTCACACTGAACGTGTATCTGAGTTTAAACGTACCAGGGCTGTAGCCAGATTTCAGGACAAGACGAGGCAAGTTTCGAGCGCCGAAGGCGCGAGCCGCTAGAGGGGTCTGGGGGCATGCCCCCCAGAAAACTTTGAAATCTAGAGGTTTAGAAATGCTCTTTTAAGGATTTTCCGTGGCATTTTTCTTCAGAAAAGTCAATCTTTAAGAAAAAAATTTTAAAAGGCCAAAATTAAGACTAGGCAATTGCCTCGTCTTGCCTCATGCTAGCTACGGCCCTGCGTACTGAAGCCTAACTTAACATCTAAATGAGCTCTACAATAACGTTTGAGTAGTTGTCTTAACTTAGTCTGAGCGATGTTTGAAAACCGACCAACATAGGGAAGTTTATAGTAGTGCGAAGAAGGTTTACCGGAGTTAAAAGAGGCGTTCTGCCCAGTAGGAGAAGGATTATTTTTCTCAGCTAGATACCTGTAAATGATCTTGTCTATGACCCAAGATGGAAAACAATTTTTCCGTAGCAAGAAAATAAGTTTCTTGACATCCAGATGAAAACCAACTCAGGAATTATTGATCTTATATACTCTGTAAATCAATGTTCTGACTAAACCTAATTTGTAAATCAAAGGGGCGAAGCTGAAAGAATTAGTAAGAAGACCAGTAAACGTCTTCTTGCGATATACACTAGTGACGATCGATGTATGACTGTTGTCTAACAATATGTCTAGAAACGATAATTTCTTATCAGTTTCCCTTTCCATTGTGAAACGAATACTACGGTGCCTGGTGTTGATATAATCAAAGAACACGAGCGCGCCCTCCTCGCTATTAAACAAACAAATGGTGTCATCAACATAGCGTCTGTAGAACAGAACTTCAGAGAATGAATAGTTATCTAGCCAGCTTCTTTCATGATGTCCCATAAAGAGGTTTGCAAGTACTGGAGCAAGTGGGGACCCCATGGCAACCCCATCTATTTGATCATAAAACACACCCTTAAACCAGTCTCAGCTGTTGCGAAGGTAAAAAGCGTTTTTAGGTCAGCGGCGTTTATCTTAAGACCAGGGTTACCTTGATGAATGTATCTGATCGCCAGATCAATGCATTCATCAAGAGGTATACTAGTGAACAAACTCTCAACATCGAAAGATACCATGAACTTTCCTGAGGTTGATAACTGGTTGATTTCATGTACAAAGGAAAACGTGTCGCGAACGTAGTATTCACGCGGGACATGTGGCTCTAGAAGATTACAAAGGAACTTAGATAAATTGTAATTATAGGGTACCTATTGAAGATACTAAGGGGCGAAAAGGAGGTCTTTCATTAGGCTGCCGAGCCTTGTGCATTTTAGGTAGCCCATAAAACCTGGCTAGTTGAGAACCAACTGGAAAGATTCTCTCATAGGTATCTTTGTCTAAGTGGCCCTTATTTTTAAGCGCTCTTAAAAAACACCCTCTCTTTGTTAATGAAATAGCGTTTCACTCTGAAAAAAGAAGGCAATTCGACATTTCACTGGTAATGAAAAGGGTGATTCATCTCCCATATGTCTCGGTGGGTGAACTTTTTCTGCACGAGCTCGCACGTGTGGTGGGTTGAGAATTTTCATCTGCACGTATGACTGAAACGGAAGTGAAACCATTACCGAAGCACTTCAAGGTACACGATCAAACCACGCGATCTCACGCGATCTCACGCGATCTAGTTTTATCAGATGTTCGTTCCCAGTCGCTCCCTGTCGTTCATTCAAAAAGCACTGCGCATAAAGTTGCTATTATTACTGCTGGTTGTTACACAAGCACAAGGAAAAAAATTCAAAGAGCATGGCGCTTGAAGAAGTCAACTCCCAGACGGAATTTGATAAAATCTTGGGCAATTCTTCAAGGTGAGTCCATGTCCTATATTTTAACCTGTTTGTAGTTTTTTTCTCTGCGTATATAGTGAAACCAATATTTCTGACGAGATTGCTGCAACATAGTGAAGATCATGTGTTGTTCTGAGACGAAACTAATCGAGATCGGTTGCATGTTGTAAGCTGAAATAAAATAGGAAATGCTCAGTTTAATTTTGGCTCACTCGTCGCGATCAACCTCATTCATATAAGGTAATTTCAGAAGACACTTTTTGCCGTTTAAATTAAAGTTAAGCCTTACAAAAACTTTTAGCTTCGAACTAGCTTGACAACCGAAAAGCCCGAATTAAATGCAATAAACAATTTTAATTTTATTCAAGTACGATAATTTTTTTTTTTAACCCGAAAAAAACTACTTAGGTGTGGTATTTTTTTAGTGTACAAAGTCCGTTTCTTCCTATTGTTTAAATATTTTAATGTAGACTTGATTGTCAGGTTTAAGCTTTATTGATTTGAAGCTTACCCAAAATTCCGGAAGATCATTCTTAATATTCAATAATCATGGATGAGGAAAGTAACAGAGGCATAATTTGTCAGCTCTTTCGGTTTATGTTCACTAGAATTTTACTGTGAACTCAAATTATCATATATTGTTTGAAGGTCTCCGTTTTTAAATAGAAAATGTCAAATACGTAGTTGTAATTAATTTGTTGTGGCATTATGTCCCTTATTTTAAAGCTGTCTGCTTTAAAAGCTTTGTTTAATGTTTTTCTCACTTTATTTACAGAAAAGGAATACGAAAATAAAATGTTTTACTGTAAGGGTGGTGCTTCATAACTTATGCACACCTGAACATGTTTATAAAGCATATTTCATGTGGAAGGAATGTGGAATTTTTGTTTGGGTCCGATCTTGAAGCCTGAATTTGTTACATGCCATCTTTTTTTTAAATTGTTTTTTTTTTCTGTTGATGATAGGATGACTTTGGAAAAGAGGGTTTTTTTTCCATAAGACTAGCCTATCTGCAGAGTATGATAGATGCATGCACAATTTTTCCCTTCTTGCTGCACATTTCATGCAGCAGAATTGCCTTTGCATCAAAAGATCTCGTCAAGTTCTGTCTTACTCTGCAGACTAGGTAGGGTGCTTTGTTTTATGATGCATGAAAAAAATGTATCATTGCTGCACATATAACTGATAAAGTAGTGCATATTTTTACCCAAGTAGTATTTAATAAAAATCCCTGTCTATTGTTTTTAATTCTATTTAGTGCTCTTACTGTGGTACATTTCCATGCACCATGGGCTCCTCAATGCAAACAGATGAATGAGGTGATGACAGAGTTGGCAAAGGAGAACTCACATGTCAAATTTGTGAAGGTTGGTGCCGTTGTTCGACTGTCCCAAGGGAGTGGTCATTGTAAATTACAGAAGGGGGGGGGGGGTGTGTAGAGAATTTTGTTTGTGTCAAGATGGCATTTACCTGATCACCCCATAAGGCTCTTTAAATTCGTATGATCCCTCCACCTCATTGCAGTTAATTGGCAGTCAATCTTCTTGAGTCCCCCCCTTTATAATCTGTTGGCAAAGACTGATTCCCTCTCCATTCCCCCTGAAAACCATGTAATCCTCTCCTCTCCAAAATCCCTCTTCCCCCCTTTAAGTAATAAATAATGACTGACTCCCAAGTGAGATGTACTGACACAATTTTTACACTGATAAACTCCTGCAAACACAGCACACCTGTGCTACCCGCCTCCCGGTTAGCTCAATGGATAGAGCGCTGGACTGATGTGCTGGAGGTCGAGGGTTCGAGCCCTGGCCGGACGAACACTCAAGGTCTTAAAATAATTGAGAAGAATATGCTGCCTTTCTATAACATCAAGAAGTGGTTTAGATATTTTAGTCTTTTCAGATAGGGATGAATAAATGGAGGTTCCATCTCCTGCAGGGTTCGGGGTAGGATACGTTTAATTTCCCACGCACGAGATTACTGTGTGATGGATGTCCTCCCCTGGGGTAGGATGGGTGGGTTGTTGTCTTGCATTTCATACATGAGCCTCTGGCTCAGGCAATATGGGTAACCTTGCCCCACGTAAAGACATTAAATTTTGACTACTATTACTATTATTATGCTGATTTCAATAATCAATAGATTTATTGTGCCTAACCAACTTTCCGTCCCACACATTTTTGTCTGTAGCTTGAGGCTGAGAATCTTCCAGAAGTCTCCATTAAATATGAAATAAGTGCAGTTCCAACATTTCTCCTTTTCAAGGTGAGTAAAACAGAACCCTTCACACTCTAACATCGCTCTCATGCATATTCTCCATCTTGTTCTCTATGTATTTCATAAGGTGATAACAAGGAAAAATGTGTTTAAAAATAAAGAGCCTCTTTAGTTGGTGAAAGGTATAAAGACAACCCAATCAGATTGGGTTGGATTTAAGTCATCCCCCCCCTCCCCTTATAGTAGTCATTACCACCCAAGTTAATTGGATTGACCCTTTCTCTCTTAGGAGCAATCAAAAATAATTCACTACTCGTAATATCAATATTTTTCTCAGCAAAGAGGTGACAAGAAGAAATAAAAATATCAACTGGGTGTAAGGCTGTGGTCTAGTAGTGCCCGGTGGCCCCTGGTGCCTTACTTTTGCTCTTGGGTGACTCAGGAATTTGAGTTTTTTCATTCAAAGCATATGCTGGGTATCCTGGATTTCACAGTTTCAGAGCACTGGGCTCCATTTAATTTTCCTTAGATCACAGCCTTGTGGGTGTTATTTTTTTTATTTGACACTAAATTATTGTGGTGAAAATCATAAGAAAAGAATGACTGGGGGTATAGGAAATCAATATTTTTATCACTCTGGTTTTACATGGAAACTAATAAATTTATTGCTGACTCTTCATAGTACAGGAATGAAATTGAAAATAAGACAAGGAAAAAAGGTTAACAGCACAGGAAATTAAATTTGGTCACCCATCTAAATATTAACTCAAGCCAACGGGGCTAAACTTCAGTGAAAAGCACAAGCACGTGGCTAATTTCCTTATCAGACTACAATGACACCCTTGCAAACTTTTAACATGGTCGGCAACATGGTCTGCCACAGGCATTCCAAAACAATGAGGAGGATAATTTTGATTTACTGTAATATTGAGGATAATTGTGTCAATCATCAATATTAACCTTGTTCAACATTATTTTGAACTTGTTTATTTTTAGAACCAAAAGGTTGTGGACCGGCTGGATGGAGCAAATGCTCCAGCCTTAACCAAGAAGGTTCAACATCATGCAAGTATTATCACCACAACTGTTGCTGCAGCAGAAAAAGAACAGGACACAAAAGAGGTTTGTTTTGCTCCTACATGTACATGAAAGTGCCCTCGTGCTTTATTCAGAACTGTCACATGGTTGTCACAGGTCAGAGAAAATTCAGGGTAAAAAAATTTCTTCGAGGTTAGGGAAAAGTTAGAAAAAATTACTTCTTTGTCAGAAATCTCAATCAAATCTTGTCTATGCCCTTTATATGATGAGAGATGCTGAAACTTTGACAGTAAATAGATTCCCTACAAGCAATATTGTTTTCCCTTTGTAATTCAAGTTCAAGTTTGTTTGTGAATGAAACTTCGCCTTTTCTCATTATTTTATCCATTTCTTACTCTTTGCTACATTTCACTGACACAAAATATGTTGGATTGGTAGAATTTTTATACTGTTTAATGAAATTGGATGACAAGGTGATATTTGGTTTCCAAGACAATCAGCTATTTTTCCATGTTGTATTAAGGAACTGTCAGTTCGTATACGCTGCATGTGACTTGCTGAAGACATTTAACTAAAAGGATGGATGTGAGGTTGATGGCCACTGTCTGGGCTGATATGTGAAATTGTTAATTTAATTCAGTTAGTCAGGGAAATTCTACATTTGTCAGGGAGTAGTCAGGGAATTTCAAAAAAAACTATAAGATGATGGGGAATTTAAAAAAACTATATGATGGGGAATTTAAAAATAACTATTAGATGATGGCTGCAGGTGCTGTGCTCTATGTACTTAATTTATTTCATATTTTTTTCATACATGATAATTATGACTTAATTTTATTCTTAAGTAGGTAATATTCTTTGTAAATAATTGTTATCCATTTTATTTGTGTCCCCACATTAGTATGGGATATCTCCCAAACTAGAAGGGTCTTTGACACGTTAATAAAGTTTCTATCCATCTATCTATAACTGTGGCAACCATGTGTCATTGAGAGCCAGTACGCGTTAGCAAAAACCACTGGCTAGTTCACTGTGTTGAGCTGGCTACTTGCATATCATTTGACAGTAATTTCTGAGGAGAAATGGTACATGTAATAAGACACTACTATTTGTATCTCAGGATTTAAATACCAGATTAAAAAACATTATAAATGGAGCGCCATGTGTTCTATTCATGAAAGGATCACCCCAGGAACCTCGCTGTGGTCTGTATCTTGCTTCTTTTTTTTTTGTACTGATCTTTAGGGCACTTGCATGTTTTTTTTTTTTTTAACTCTTTTCATCCTAACATCAATATGCATATTCTCCATACCGTTCTCTGTACATTTCCCAAGGTGCTGATAAGGAGAATTTGTTTAATAATCAAAGCTTCTAAGGATGGCAATCATTTCCTTTTTTCTCATGCTTTTAATGAACGATTTAGCAGTATCGTGGTTAGGAGGTGTTACATGCCTAGAGCCTTCACGCTTTAAAATGTTTTAACACTCAGGTTTTTTTTTTTAGGGGTGGGCCTCAAGGAGGTCATTGGGAAATGCAGTGTGTTTTGAAATGGCCCTAAGAATTTATAAAATGTTATTGTATCATATTAGTTATAAAGCAAATGGATGTTCTTGTTTTGATTTTAGGGTTTAGTCGGCAAATGATAGAATTGTTAAATTCACATGAGGCAGATTACAGTCACTTCGATATCCTTACTGACAATGAAGTTAGACAAGGTTTGTAAGTTTGGAACAGTTTTTTCCCCCATCTTTCACTCATTTTGTGTAACAATAGTGAATATAAATTATGCTGAGGCATATCTTTCTCATGTTGATAATAAATATTTAAGCCAGAGATCTATATAGATCTGAAGTTGTTTCATTTTATAATTACAGGTCTGAAAGTGTACTCAAATTGGCCCACATACCCACAGTTATATGTTGATGGTGAATTGATTGGCGGCCTGGACATTGTGAAGGTTTGAGAAGACTTCCTCTAATTAAGACCATTTGTTGGAAAATTTCAACTCCCAAGATCTGCCAGTCAATTCTCACCTCTAGTGGCTACACATTTCCCCATATATCAATTACGAGAATCTGGTTTTGGATCATTTTTAAAACTTCCACCTGATAAGTCTAAGGATTCTCATTACCTGTTTGCATGAAGTAAAAGTAAACTGAAGCTTTAAATTTCATTTCTTAAAATCATTTATCTTTCAAAAATGTTCTTGAGGTTAAATAGAAAGAAATTCATTTTTCGACTTTTGTCAGCCCTCCTGAATATTCAAGTAAACACTCTATTTAACAATTATTCCACAAGCGCGCATTGGATATGAGATGATAGATAGCCAATGAGGCGCGTAGCGCCGAGTTGGCTATAATCATCTCATATCCAACAAGCGCGAGTGGAATAATTGTTTTATTAAAAACGCCCCAAGAAATTATTATTTTGTAAGAAGAAACTGGATTTTTTAGCTCCCTTTTGATTTTAAGCTGACGCCTACGCTTACCATATTTGTAGATTATGGTATATCGGCTGATATACCATAATGGCTAAGCCAATAAAAAGTCTTGAATTGCATTATCCAATGATCCAGTTTTTAATAATTAACAATTATTCCACGAGCGTGCGTTGGATATGAGATGATAGATAGCCAATGAGGCGCGTAGCGCCGAGTTGGCTATAATCATCCCATATCCAACAAGCGCGAGTGGAATAATTGTTTTATTAAAAACGTTAAATTAAATTATTAAATTTTATTAAATTTTTAGCTCCCTTTTAATTTTAAGCTGACACGTACGCTTACCATATTTGTAGATTATGGTATATTGGCTGATATACCATAATGGCTAAGCCAATAAAATATCTTGAATTGCATTATCCAATGATCTAGTTTTTAATAATAGATATTAGTAAAAACTGGACCATTGGATAATACAATTCAAGACTTTTTATTGGCTCAGCCATTATGGTATATGAGCAAATATACCATAACCTAATTTCTGTACATTGTTAAATTTGGTTTCTTCTCACAAAATAAAGTTGAGAAGATTTGTCTAATATCTTGGGGGCATTTTTTAAATAAAACAATTATTCCACTCTCGCTTGTTGGATATGAGATGATTATAGCCAACTCGGTGCTACGCGCCTCGTTGGCTTCTGTCATCTCATATCCAACGCGCGCTCGTGGAATAATTGTTAATTAGCTTGATCTTTGTTTAACTAAGACTTTTTCCTTGTGTTTTCATTTCAGGAATTGGCAGCAAGTGGGGAACTCACATCTACATTACCAACAAAAGAAGATCTTAATAAAAGGTAAATATCAGCCAAAAAATAAAAAGATAAAAAAGAGAAAGGTTTCATCTGAAATTTTTCTGACCAAAAAAAAAAACGAAAAAGAGCATTCAATCTAATGAAGGGCTAATGCTCAAAACATCAGCTTTCGAAACTCTTTGCCATGGCCAGTGTACATAATCAATTCACAATACTTGTGTTGTAGAGAACCAGACTGCTGTGTGGGGGGGGTCAAGCCCCAGACCAGACCAACTCTCAGGGTCTTAAAATAACTAAGGAGAATGTGCTGCCTTTGCTACACTTATATAACCACTGCAAATGATGAGACATTCTAGTCTTCTCGGATAAGGATGAAAAACCAGTCTCCGTCTCCTGCATCTCTTCTGTACTGGTTAGCAGGGGATGCCAAAGAACCCAAACACATCACTAAGAGTAGGGAATGTAGCTCCCAGTGTTATGGTCTGGCCTTGTTTCTGATTATTGGGGGAATCCGGAAAATTTTCCTTCAAAAACTGTGAACAGCTTAATGCAGTCTGGCTGAAGTCCCCCGCAAACAGGAATGGACATAATTTTTAGTTTTATTAACTGAAACTGATAAGGCGAAATTGTCTTTCAATACCCCTCAGCGACACAGTTAGAAACTTAGCCTGATCAAAACATGATTCAGTTCAATGGGCACGCCTTCATGCGATATTCTGCATGTGTCACACTACTGTTAACTTTATTTTCAAGGTTACAGTCTCTCATCTCAGCTGCTCCCGTGATGGTTTTCATGAAAGGAAATCCTGAGGTGAGTTTAGATTTCACTAACTCATCATGAAGTTTAGCTGCATTGCCATAGATGGCAATGTAATGCAGTGTTTTCCAGGAGCCCAGGTGGCCTGGGTTTTCACCGCTTCCTTGTTTCTGGGGTGCCAGCCACTTTAAAAGCAGTTAGACCTTATGCCTATTGGGTTTTTACAAGTATCTGTCTTGATCTGCAGAATGATATAGATGGTTGCATTTTTCATGGCACACTTCTAAGAAATCTTCAGAGAACACCTGCAGTGTCCACATTTAAAATGAAAAGTCAGGCAAAACTGACAAGTCTGTTTGGTGCCATATGTGAATAGGTTGTGGTAACTTAAAATTATTCAATTTTTTTTCCACAGGGTCCAAGGTGTGGTTTCAGCAGGAAATTGTGTGAAATCTTGAAAAAGTATCCCAGGTGGGTAAAATTATATTCTAATAGAGAGCAGAATTTTTGGTTTTTGTTCAGGTGTTCTAATCAAGGCTTTTGGAAAGTCAACTCAGATTTTCAACATAATTTGTTTTATCATGAAGAATGATTTAATGACTTTTCATTCCTTCATAGTGTCCCATTTGAGACTTTTGATATATTGGAAGATCAAGAGGTAAGCTATTATCTTCCTTGGGAACAACAACTGCAATGGGAGAAGCAAACTAAGATTGAATCTCTTTACATCTCAGGTTCGCCAGGGTCTCAAGACATATTCTAACTGGCCAACTTATCCACAAGTATATGTGAAGGGAGAACTAATAGGCGGATTAGACATCATCACGGTATGTGTGGCATCCACCATGAACTATTCCCCCACACATTGCTGAGGGAGCACACTAAACACCCCTACCCTACCCTTGTAGTTCACAGCAAAAGGGGTGATGAGTGAGGGATTCATGCAGCTTTTCTTGCTGGCAAACCAGATTGTAATATTTCAATCTAAATCAGAACTTCCAAGTAATCTTAGACTAGGCTTGTAACTCTGGGACCTTTTTTCCTTGTGTCTACCTCTTACCTGTGGGAGACGCAGTGGCTTCATGGTTAGTACACTTGACTATGGATTGAGTGGTCCTGGTTCAAGCCTTGGCCAGGGACACTGTGTTGTGTTCTTTGGCAAGACACTTTACTCTCGGTCTCTCTTTACTCGGGTGTTTAAATGGGTACTAGCAAATTTAATGTTGGGGGGGGGGGGGTAACCCTGTGATTGACTAGCATCCCCTGCAATGGCAAGGGGAAGTAGAAATACTCCAAGTCACTTCATGCTGCAGAAACTGGAGTTAAGCCCTAGCCTGATGGGGCCACTTGGCTCGTAAACAGACTTCACCTTACCCTTTACCTAGAGCACCATCAATATTGTGCATCTCTTACACTCCTTCCCAGTGGTTAAAATTGGGTTTTTGTACACAGCAGGACACCAAACAACTGCTGCTTAAAGTATCATTGTTCTTATTCTCCCTTATAATTTTTGGATAGTTTATAATTAACTTAAATCCTTTTTTCCTACAGGAACTTGATCAGGATGGAGAGTTGGAAAGCACCTTGACTGGCTGATTTCAGAAAAACACAGAAGCATCATCAAAGATTTAAGGACAAACACATGAACTATCAGTCCTATTATTTTTCAAAGTTGACTTGTTAGAAACTCAATAAAAGGAAATTCATAACTTAGAACAATGCAGTGTCAAAAATCTGAAACATCCATACATTTTCTTCTTCTTTAGACTAGCAGACTTACATGTCTGAAATAAAAACACGTTACAGATCTCATTTAATGACTTCCGTGTTGCACAGTTATTGCCGAAATTACCATTCAAAAAGCTAAATTTGCAAGATGGGTGACCAATGAAAGTAGCATTGAAAACACTAAATTACAAATACAACACAAAAAATGTAAAGTTACAGTGTAAATCCATATTTACTGATTTTTCTTTTTTTTTTTTAATTTTTATTTTAGCAATATTGTACAGTTAAACACATCTAAGTATCTACAATTTGGTTTTGAACTGGTTAAAGTAAGATTTAATACTTTCAAGGGGAGCAAATGTTGCCTAATGCTTTCTTACTAAAAGTTATCACAAATCAAACAAGATTGGATTTTTAAGTACTTAACCCTTTCAAAATGATCTAGCTTCCAACCCTACACTCAGGAAAAAAACAAAACTGATACTGTCTGTGTGTAAGTAATGAAGCTTGAGCCCACAAACAGTTAAAGATAATTTGGTTTTATCAACTGAGTTAATGATGTAAATGAGTTTCTAAAGCTGACATTCTGAGCATTAGCTCTTTGCCCAGGTGAAAAATGAAGGGCTCAGTCAAACTTTTTGCTTTTTTAATTCTCTTCTATGGTCAATTTATATTATCGCCTCATATTTGTACACGATCCTGGCAGTAAAAAGCACTATTTAAGTAACAGTGAAAATCAGGCCTGAGTGGGATTTGAACCACTGACCTCTGTGATACAAGTGCAGCGCTCTACCAATTGAGCTAACAAGCCAACTGAGAGCAGGTCATCATATTAATTCAACATAAACCAGTGAGATGATAAATCAAATACGACAAATTATATGAATTCATATATCTGAACACCTCAGTTGATAAAACCAAATTATCTTGTAATACCCCCCTAACGACACAGCACCAGTTTCTTTCTTGGAAACTTACCCCCCCTAAAACCCTAACAACAGTTAGTGACCCGAGGTCTTTTACTCTGCCAACAGGGTAACTTTCTGGACACAGTGGAAGATCGGGAACCTTTTCCACATTTTCCATCCTATTTAGAAACTATACATAAAAACAAACCCTTTCATTTCACCTACACAACCTTTGTGCAAGGTGATCTCAAAAAATCACACCGAAATTAAGTACTGGGGCTGGAAGACTATCGATAAGAACCTCTGTCTCTCGAACTAAGAAGTTACTGAGTAGATCTATTAATGAAAGGCTCCCAAGGAAAGTGTTGAGTTCCAATCAGTACAGAGCTTTGACCATTCTCATGTTTTACATCAACCATCCACTCAGATGCATTGGGCAGATAACTCAGTTTTTACAACTGACTCAACCGAAATGTTATACTTTTTACAGCAAAATGCCACTCTAAAACTATGTCTGCTTACAAAAGGGTTGACTCCAAGAATAAGTGCTGAGAGAGGTTTCTGCCAATGGGCTACCAGCAGAGAAAATTGTTTGCTAGGTAAGAAGGAAAATGCTTTTCAGTGCTGGCCAGATTTCCATTATCTTTCTCTGGTTCACCACTATAGCTAGTGCTGCTACTGCCAAAAACTCCATCAAAATAGTCCTAGCAGCTAGCAGTTACATGGTTGAGTGAACTGAATTGGGTGAAAGCTGACTACAGTGTACCTATTTCTCCTATGAGTATAAAATAATACAATGCAAAAAAAAGTCACTGCAAGTAAAAATCTATCCTGACAAGTCTCCAGCACCAAATTTCAGTTCATCATATCCTTCAGCTTTGATAACTCTGCCACCAAACCATCTCCCGTTCAAAGCATTGGCAGCTTTATCAGTTTCTGAAAAGAAAAAAATTTCACTATCAATTCATCTTTCACTTGAATTTTGATTTGAAGCATAGTTATGGTGTTGAACATAAGATGGTCACAATTTTTCATAGTACGTATGATGTGCAATCCTCGCAGTAGATAGCGCTATTTATGCAATAGTGAAAATCAGACCTGAAAAAAATCAGGCCTGTACGGGACTCGAACCACTGACCTCTGCGATACTAGTGCAGCGCTCTACCAATTGAGCTAACAAGCCAACTGGGAGAAGGCCGTACAGGCCTGATTTTTTTCAGGTCTGATTTTCGCTATTGCATAAATAGCGCTATCTACTGTGAGGATCGCACATCATACGTATCTAATACTGCAGTTCAAAATATATGAACCTCATATATTCATTGCATCTCATTTATCACTTTCACGGGTTTATTATGAGTCAACTTAACGGCCTGCTCCCAGTTGGCTTGTTCGCTCAATTGGTAGAGCGCTGCACTAGTATCGCAGAGGTCAGTGGTTTGAGTCCCGTACAGGCCTGATTTTTTTCAGGTCTGATTTTCGCTATTGCATAAATAGCACTATCTACTGCCAGGATCGCACATCATACGTATCTAATACCGCAGTTCAAAATATATGAACCTCATATATTCATTGCATCTCAATTTTTCATAGTCTTCTTAAAAACAAGGTGGAAACTGTTCATCTACAGTACACGTAGAACCCTGTGTAGTTGAACTCCCACAGGGAAACAAAAAAATATTTCTTCCAGTTAGAGAGAATTCTACTGTATTGGTAATCACACAAATTACAACACCTACAAATGAGTTCCTCTATTCCAGTTTAGTTTAATTTCAGAGCTGAGCAAAGAGTTTCAAGCAATCTGATTGGTCAAGTGGTTCCTTATATGGCGCTATATAAACCGCTCCACGCGGTTTATATAAAAAGTTAAAATAAAACGTTAATAGATGTTACTAAAATGTTATGATTTTAGAAATTTCCCTGTTGTTCAGCTGTGAAATTATACTAAAACAATTATTCGCCTCAGGTTCACCTTGCCTTCAGCGAATAATTGTTAAATATAAATACCAGAATTTCTAGTTACCTGAAGGTTGATTGAACTCCACAAATATCTTTACAATGACTTCAGCATCCTCTTCCTCCCCCTGTTTTTCATTATAAATCACCACTCTGCTGACCACTCCAAACTTGCTACACTCGTCTGTCACCTCGTGCTCCAGTTCTTCATCCAAATCTTCCACTCCTACCATGTTTCGCAGTACCAGAACTTTTGACTGAAACAAACAAATGGCTCAATTTTTAATGCTTTGCTTACTTCAGAGAACTCGTGCAAGCAATCAGCTCGTGCGAGACTCTCGGTTGAAGGAAATAGCAGAAAAGCAGGTCCAGAAAATCAATGGAAGGTTCAGGAAAAGGAACAAATAAAGATAAGAGTCTGTAAAAACTGTTGACCTGAGAAGTGCAATCACTTTCTGTCACATCCCAGTTTCATGCTTGTAACCACTGACCGAGAGCCTGAAACAGGCAACTGCAAATATTTGTTCTCAAGCAAATCTGCTGTTTTGCACACTCACAACTGAGATCATTGCCACAAATAGCACTCACCTCACTTTTGCGAGACAGTTTCTGCATGACCATATATCTGGCATTACTACCAGATATTGACATATTCTCCTCGTGACTTATGCTGCTCTCTGCCACTTTTCTCTGTGTCTCTTCTTCAATCTTAGCACGCACCTCTGCCTGCTGTGCTGCAATCACCTGGGCTGATTGCTGCTGCAGCTGCTGTTGTTGTAACTGCTGTTGCTGTACAAGTTGTTGTTGCTGCTCAAGAAGTTGTTGCTGTTGAATCTGCAGTTGCTGAACAGCTGCTGACTGGACTGGGAGGCCTGTTGTGGTTACCACAGGTGTAGCAGGCACTGGTGTAACAACTGCTGTTGGGGGACCTGAGAATAAAACAGTAAAATACTGATTCATAATCAAATCAAATGAGTGACTCACAATTCTGGCTTCTAACTGCAGAGTGGGTTTCCTTTTTCTAGAGGAGCAGTTTTTTGGCTATTAACAACTGGAATTACTAAAAAAGATGGATACAAATCAGGTAGGTGGGTTTGGGAGAGGAGGGGAGGGGAGGGGAGGGGAGGGAGAGACATTACCTGCTAGTAGTGCTGTAGATGCTGTCATGATTGGTTGTGCTGCAATACTTGTTGACATCACTCCTGGTGCAAGAGTGCCTGGGGCAAGGGTTCCAGCTGCCATGGTCGGTAGAGCAACCAGGCCTGCTGTACCCACTATGGAAGTGATCACTGTACTACCAGCAATTGTAATGGCTGGGACTGGGATGAAAGAATAAAAAATAAGAAATAAAAAAAAAAAATCTCAATTTTTGTCACTTCTGCATAGATTTTGGTTCTTGGATTCTGGACATTTTGGACCTAAAAATTTTAGAGTTTATAAAATTTCTTTTGATTCCTGATATTTTAAAGCCTTCTTGTTTGGGCTTTTTGTGCAAGTCTCTTATCTTAACTAACAGACTAATTTACACCTCCTAACAGATTTGTCTGATAAACCTTTTACAAGGCAAGGTAGAAATCTTATTACTTAAGGTGTCGAGCACGAGGTCATTTATAAAAATACTAAAAGGTCCCAGGCTCATGGAAGGAATTTGACTTTGTCACACAGTTTGTCCAACTAATTCAGTTGATGTCAATTTTAGACTTTTTGGGAGTTGAAAATTTTGTTGAAAAACCCTTATAGTGAAGCATTTTGCTGAATTTACCAATAAACATTAACTCTTGAAAATCCTTCTGCCCCAAATCTGGCTTCACTTATGAATCTGGAAAAATTTCCTCATCCTTACATGTACTTGTCAGTCCCTGCTCCTGAGCTTGTATCTTTGCTGATACTGCAGCAGCAGCTAAAGCAGCTGCAGGTGGCAATGTACCATTACTGGTCTGTGCCGAGGCTGGGGGTGTGATTGCTCGACCTACTCTCAAGTACTGTCCTCCAAGATCGAACAAGTTCATTGAAGCTATGGCATCAGTGGCTGACTGTTGGTTTTCATATTCTAAGAAGCCATAGCCCTTGTGCTTGCCAGGCATGGTGTCTGGGGCAAGAGTGCAGCTGCGCACTTTACCAAATGCTTCAAATACACTACAGTGCAAAGCAAAAAACAGACAATAAATTTGTGCACAAGAAAAATAGAAAACCAAATGCTTCAAATACACTAAAATGCAAGGCACCAAGCAGACAATGATTTTTTGCACAAGAAAAACAAAAAATCAGACTTCACCTATTGGAAAGACTACTTTTCTTACTCAAAGACTAAAATCTTCGAAAATAGGAAAAAAGAACCACTGTAAAAGGAGTCTGAACCAACATACATGTAAACTTGAATCATGTTACAATCAAATATTTTGAATGCAATCACCTTTTAATGTCATCTTCAGCCAAATCAGCATGAACAGAGGCCACATAGATTCTTGCATACTTCTTAGCTTCCTGCTCGAACTGCTCAATCAGTGGTGCTGCTTGCGGCACATTGCTCGGACGACCCACCTAGTGAAAAGACAATGAGAAGTTTCAATTCATGTTTAAAGGTAGTTAGCATCACTCGCAGTGCAAACGACTCTTGAAATATCCGTACCTACAGCATGCATACCTCTACCTTATTTTTCCAAAATAATAGAGAAACAAACTACTTTATAAAAACTACCCTCATTAGCATGAACAATTACAGCTTCAAAAAAGGCTTAGGGAGTAATCACTAACCTTTATGTTTCTCCCTCCAAGAAGAACGCCATTCATTTGTTCCAAAGCAAGCTGGGCTGCCTCCGGTAAGTCATACTCCACAAATGCAAAACCCTAGATAGAATTCATATCTTTGTAACTTCACACAAGGTTTTTGCTAACATATACAGCACAAACCAGAAGAACAGTTCAAAAAAAAAAAAAAAAAAAAGGAGCTCTATAGTGTAGGTCTGAATAAAAAACAACTCTGGCCACAGAAAGTCAGTCATGGAATTCTGTGTCACCTTGCAATCATTTGTAGAAATAAAAATTCCCAATATCTGCCTTTGCAGTAATGTCACGAACAGTTTGGTAAGCACTGTTCTCCAATTGTCAGTATGCTGGAATTTGATAAACAGGTTTTACAATTTTTAAGTTTCATGCCTCCTCAGCCCATCAACTCAAGCAAAATTTCAAATTATGGATAAAAACCAGAAATCTTGCTTCTCTAACTTTTTAAATTTTGATATTAAATACGGCTTCAGGCCTGTTACATTACCTGGACTTTCAAGAAACAGGCCTGAAGCCCAAAAAAGTTACTGGGACTAATGATTAATGGGCCATGGTTTGTTAACTGAAGCCAAACATACCTTATGCTTCATGGTCAAAGGATCCCAGGACAAATCTATCTTTTTTATGGGACCAAAGGGGATGAATGCTTGTCGAACATGTTCCTCGCGGAGTTCAAAATTGATGCTTCCCACATACACTCTGAAGATGAAAGAATATTAAATACATTACTTCTTAAAGAAAAAAAAAATGTCAAACATCTGTTATAAATGAGGCAGTGCAACAGTGGAACTGAATTTGTTTCCCTTTTGGAAGCTGTTGAGTTTTTTAGGAAGTGTTTAACAAAGATGAAAAGTCAAAATGTTGACAGTATTTACGTAACTCGGCAGCTTCAAAGAATGATGGAATTAACGACCCGCTCATGCACTATAGCAGCTTGAAACAAACTCATTTACACCAGCATTTAACATTGATATAAGACATTTAAAGTTACCTGTAATAACTTTTTGTAAATCATTTTGCCAAATGTTGAAAATGACTTGAAAATGTGCTTTAATTGATGCATAATATTGATATGCATTCTACTTTAATTATTCAGTTTTCTTTTTGCTCAATAATATTCATATTTACAATAATCCAGAACTCTAAATTATCCTGACTATTCAGGCCAGTCCCCACAAGTTCAAATAATTGAGGTTTGACTAGTCACACAATTGGCTCCTCAATCTACCTGCACATCAGAGCTAATGCTCTCTGTCTTTGGGCAGCTGTCTGTAGCGCAGACATCTGCTGCTGTTGGAGAGCTTGCTGTTTCGCCAATACCTGTAAGAGAAAATGAGTATGGTCACAGGAAAATAGATACAGGTTGTAATATCAAGGATTTGTATAGATTCTGTGAAAAGATTCAATCCTGTTTCTAGAATTTTCCCGAGTTAATCTTGACATTTTCGAGACAAAACTGTAATATGTGAAAATATGGCACGAGAAAAAAGAAGTGGCAAAAGGCTTTGGCCATGGCAATTTGCATATATTCATTTTCCTTCCACAGATCTAGGCCAGCAATTGAGTACTCACATTAAAGCTAGCATTTCACTTTCTGCAGTTTTCCAGGCTTAAACATTTTACCACTTTCCAAGAATTCAATACTCTGTATGAATTTAATAATATAATAATACAGATTGATTTCTATAGTGCATTTCCATGTAAAATGGTCTAATGTGCTTTACAACACTGTGTGGGGACTTTTTCAGACTGCTGGCAGCAGTTTACAATTAATAAAGGAGAAATTTTATAGCTGCCCCCTCCCCCCATTCCCAGTAAACAGGCCAGACCACATCACAGTAATCTCGTGATGTGGTTTCTTTAACGTCCCCTGCCGAAATTAACTAATTGATAGGTGCAGGAGACGGGACCTCCGGCTTTACGTCCTATCCAAGACGACGAAGCAATGTGAGCGAAGCATCTTGCTTAAGGACACAACGTCAAGCCCCAGCCAGGACTTGAACCCAGGCTAACTGACCCAGAGTCCAGCGCACTGACCACTGAACTACTAACGTCTCACACCTCTCAATTTGATAAAAACTACAGTATATCTAAAATTCATTCAATGGCTGAGAGCAGTGGAGAGGAAGGATATTTATCTAACTCATTATCTGAATTATCGAGACCTTGGGGGAACTTGTCTGCATAGCAATTCTTAAGTTGGAGTAGCTGTATGCAAGAGTAGCATTGACCACAACAGCAGATGATGAAAAAAAGAATAATGGAACAGAGAACTCTTGGCCCAAATTTTTCATGCAATTCAACCTATACTACAACACCAAAAGATTTCATGTTTGAATATCTCACTTGTTGGACAGACTGTTCCATTGCAAATCTCTTTGCTTTCTTGAGCATCTCCTCCTGTTGGTAGGTTAGAGGAGGCAATGCCCTTTTCACTTCTGAAGGGCGTGGCTGCATACCACCTGCTCCTGGCCCAATAACAAGCTCTCCATTTGATCCATCATCAATGGGTTGATCTTCTACATCACCACTTGCTGCACCAGCTCCAGGTGATTCTATGGGATAATTACACAGCATCATGAAGATATCGATGATAAACCTATGACCACCCTTGTGTTTAATCGGGGTTCCATCGAAAAGCACACCTTCTGAGGTTAACTTTAGTCATGAGGCATCAACAATCAAATTTGTCAAATATTGATCCAATGTCAGCCAAAAGAGAAAGTTTTGGGTCTAAACATTTTTAACCACTCGTCCGTGTGTCCGTCAATGCGTCAAAACAAAGGATCGAGAAAAATTCCCTGTATCCTTTCGGATAAAATTACTCCCTTGCAACAGGTTTGTATTTGATGATAAATGTAAGTCTCTTCCGCAAAAGTAACAGAGTACTGTTAGATTATCTTTTCATTACAGGCATAAATAATTTTAAACCAGTATACACTTGTTTTACCACCAAAGATTGAGTCAGTGTCATGATGATTATCCTGGCTTCAAGCCAAAGCGGCACTGGCTAACTTGATTTGGATGCAAAAGACAAAAAACAGAGAAAGAGAAAAAAAGAGAGAAAGCAAACAGAAAATGTTATCATCCATCTACACTGTATTAATACAACCACCGTAAAAAAAAAAAAGAATGAAGATTTATAACAAGTTACTAAATGTAGAATGAAGAGTACTCTTGCTCCAGCTTCTACAGACATTTTTTTTTAAGTTAAACAGGATTTTAGGACATTGCTATTAGTTAAAGAAGCTTTTCATTTATATTCAAGTTCTCTTGTAGTATACAAAATTTGGAGATTCTATCAAATTTCCAAATGTGTGCAGTATTCTATTGTTTTGATAATCAGTGGATTCTGCTTTTGTTTACAGCTGTTGCTGGGGAAGCAATAGCTAAAAGCCTTGTAAACAGCAACATGAAAATTTAAGTTTTCTCACTGTTTGAAAACTTTGAGCCCAAAATTTCAAACACAATGTGGATTTAAAAGAGAATCTGATTTCAAATGCATTGGCATCAGCTGCACCAGATGAAACCGAGAAAAATTGGGTTGGTCTGTTTTCTCTATTCTTCAACTGCCTGTACATGTTCTGCTTATGCTTTCAAGATAAAAATACAGAGGTGAATAAATAATATCACAGAGAGTTCAGGTACATTTAGGAGACAAAGCTTTGCACTCTTTCATAAGCATTATTGATAATCTATATCAAAGACCAACAAACCTCCTCCAGGCCCAACATCAAAGCCTCGTTTCCGTCGTCTCCTTTGGCTACCATCGCTTTCACCATTTGTCTTCTCTTCAGGTGCTTGAGCACCCAACTGATCGACCTAAAGAATACCAAAATGTTTAGTGAATACCAAAATGTTACCTTATTATAGGAATATAACGAAGCATGTTAATAACGCGAACAAACTTTACGCGACATAATATAACGCAAATTTTCCAAAAGTTATGTTTACATACATTTAATTAACGCGAATTTCCGTGCAGTATGTTGCATAATTAAGACGTGAATTTAATAATTTTCGCACTCATTTCGTTAGAAAACAACAACGGCCAACAACAAAATTTGCTCTTTATTTCCGGCAAAAAACATAAGAAATGAAATGGGATGACAACAATGCGATAGACATTTTGCGCAAGAAAGTTGAAGAAGTGAGTTATCCCCTCAGAGAAGACGACCGCTACACTGATGAATCTAAGGACATTTTGAACTTAATATTAAAGGATGATGCATCATCCGACTCTGACGGTGACGTAGAGGAATTGTAACTTTACTTACAATAAAGGTGTCTTTAAATAACGATGCTTTCAATTAACGTCATTTTGATTAAAAACGAGGTAATTTAAGATACATAAAATTAACGCGAATTTTTGAAATTCGCGTTAATTACATGCATTATTAATTTCCTATAATAAGGTATTTATAAGTTGGTCCCAGTTGTTTAAAGGATGGATAATGCTATCCAATGGAAAAATCTCTATCCAGTGGATAGCACAGTACCTTTTGTTAACCCTTTAACTCCCAGATGCAATCAACAAGTAACTTCTCCCTAAAATATTCATGCACTATCCCGCAAACAGGCAACAAGAACACTCACACTGATCAAGTAGAAGTTATACTCTTGATCTACCCATAAATTCTTACAATTAATGCATAAAGAAATGTCTGGCACATAGAGGGGAGCATTCACAATCACATCTTGGGAGTTAAAGATTACCACTTGCCTGCTGGATAGCAATACATCCATTGCATAGCATTATCCACTCTTTGAACAACTGGACACTTCGACTTTAAATCGTAGGACAAACGCACGATTTAACTTTCATCTATTTACTTCCTGTTTGCTGAAGCTTAATATCGTAACGATCTTAAGTAAACATTTGGTATTACTACTCAAATAGCAGTGCAGAGGATAAACTAAAAATAAAAGCTGTTAACATCATCTTAAACAGTTATTTCGCCGAGGGTCAGCTGATTACTCGAACGCTCCCTGAGATCAGACCGGGAAAGCTGCAACAGTCTTGGAAGTTTATGTTATCTTTACTTCTTATCGCCAAATATATAGTTTTTACATATACAATATGGGCTCAGCTTTCAAATTAGAGATGAAAGAAATTAAGATATACAGCACTACACAAACGGATAAAAAAATATATCCAGATTAAACCATCAATAATTTCGCTCACGATTTCAAACAACACGAGGATCAAAATTATTCTTGTACATGTTTGAGCCGCGTTACAAATGCATGTCAAAAGTGCCAATTTTGGTCAGTTGCTAAACTTCAGAATACCCGGCCACTCATTTACATGTCATTGAATAAGAATAGCATCTACTGTGTTATGCCTCATTCTTCAAAGCCTCCCGACACATGTAAATGATGTGGACGGGTATTCTGAAGTTGCTCCAATTAGTGAATATAATTCCGCTTTTTGTACCTTTCCGTTCAAGCTTTCTTGAGATGGAACCTCAACAGTCGCGGCCGCCATGACTCAACGTGTGTGAAGGAAGAAGAATAAGGCATGCTGGGGAATTTAGGGACTGATGTTACTTCTTTCCTTTCTTATAATTGGTTCACCCTTCTACCAATCATCGTATTTTTTTTATCTTAAAATAGTTTGAAATAAGAATGTCTGCCATTGGTTTGATATTTTTCACCCAATCAGACACTTTGTACTTTTGCTGCCAGATAGAAAGTGTTTCCGGGAAAAGTATGGCGTTGAGCGAAGTTATATTTCGAGTGCCGTTTCTTGTCCTTTTAGAGTGGTTCCTTTGCGTGGATATCACAAATTACAACGACTGGACGCCTTATGCAAGATTAATGCAGCTATTGGGTAAGTTTTATCACATTTTTATTTCATTTTACGTGTTTTCTAAAGATCTTATGCCGTGGTGTCGGTGAGTTTATACCTAGTTTGTTGTTACGTTTTTTGTCGAATTTAGTTATTCTAAGCGCATAGATACACTGATCTATCATCCTAAACTTCCAGTCCGTTGACCTTTCCCTATAATTTCTTTATGAGCTTGGATCCATTAACAGGAGGTGGTTAATCGATCAGCCCTGTCTCTTTGAGTGTGTGTTTACGTGAGCAGGCAGTCTTGGAAAACTCCTGCTGTCGGACGAATAGACCTTTGGCCAAAGTCCCTTTTTTCTTTCAGCTTTTAGTTTTCCTTTATTAAGAATTTTATATGGTGTGGTAAATTAAAGCTCATTGCATTTAATCCAAACGCCATTCCGTGGACCATTCTAAAGTGATACAATCTACCCATATGTACTTTAAAATGTCCCGGTTAATAAATATACCTTTTTCACTCTCTCTTGGCCATGATGTTTTTGCTGTAGTTTTCGTTTTTGAATGTCAAAACATATCTTAAAGGGAATGCTGAATCATTTTGTTTTCATGCATTTAATACTTACTATTGTAATAACTACAGGTGTTGATTGTTATTAATTATTAAGTATCATTATTTTCTAATGATATATAAATGGATACCAATAATTGAATAGTCCAACCCTTAAACTTTCATAAGTGACCAAGAGAGAATTTTTCCTCTCAATATTAACAGGGCTGGACACTAACTTTTCAACTTACTAGCCAAGTGGCTAGTGACATCCTAGATGTTTTTAGATGTTATGACAATTTCAGTCTGTTTACTAGCCAAACTGGCTCGTGGAAATTGAAAACCACTAGCCAAAACTGAATTTCTACTAGTCTGTGGCTAGTGGGGTACCATTAGTGTCAAGCCCTGATCAAGCAGACGAATGATGAGGATAGAGAAAAAAAATCAACATTTGGATTATTAGTTGATCCTATACCATATTCTCTAAACTAACATGATAAGAATTGTATGCCAGACAGTAATGAGAATTTCTAATGTGATCTTAGGAAAGAGAGGGTTAATAAGAGAAGGAAATATTCTTTGTCAGGGGGTCTGACTGTAACAGCAACTTATGCCAATGAAGCAGTTTTGTCACATTTTTTTATTTTAGGAATTGTGTTGTGTTTGGTACTGTCCCTTCTTGGCCGGGATGAACTCATCAATTTCTACAGCCACTCTCTTTTCATCACAGTGGTGACATTAATGCTGTACTTGAATGCATACAATAGTTTGAATCTGTGCAATGCTCTGGAGGAACAAGGTCTCTCAAAATTAATTACAGAGGATGGTGCAGTATTACTGCTGTTAATGATAGCTGGAGCTTGGATAGTCTACTTAATATCGTTAGCAATGTATTCGCGAGTGTTCAATTCCTTCAAACCGGTTATGTTTTCAATGGCAGCATTCCCTGTTATGTTACGGCACATGTCGGCTTCAAGTCAGAAGGACGATCCACCCATGTGGCTCTGCATTTGCTTTGGTTTTGCATTTTATTTGGCAATAGCAGGCATTTATCAATGCATTCATGATGTCGTCTCCCATTTTATTACATCAGTACAAATTATCCAGTGGATGTACAGAATGTATGGGTTGACTGTCACAGTGGTATTTCACTGGCGCAGAGTGAAAGTTCCATTCTGCATGATGACTCTATGGGGGATATTATTTCTGTACAACAGTTTGAGTTTTTTGCTGTTCTCCAGTGAATCAGTGACAATTTTGCAGCTGTTTAATTTAACAATGGCCTTAACTTGCAATTCTGTCCTCTCAATGACATCATGTTGTTTCATAATTTACAAGCTGTCTGGGTACATACTGAATATAGTGAAACGCTACCATCATGAGGACAACATAGCCCCGCCTGGTGATCCATACAGTTCTCCAGATGGTCTGAGAGAAGGTTTTGGATTCTTCTTCCTCGGCCTTTACACTGGACTTTCAAGTTCAAAGATAAGTAGAAAGCTTGTGCTCTTGGAACTGATTTTTTATCTAATCATTTCAGCCTTGGCAAGATCAATGTTTGAAATAACTGAGCCAGTTCTCTTGGGACTTGCATCACAGCTAAGCATCATCTACCGCAAACACTTACGAGTTTTGTCATTCTGTGTTTCCCTCCTGGGAGCATCTATTTATCTGGCAGTAAATTTGTACTTCTTAAAAGAAAAAATTCCTTTTATTACTCCAAATGTTATTACCATCGCTCAGATAATTGCTGCACTTGTATTGTATTTTTTGTATGTTTATGAGTCACGTCAAACTCAAATATGGGAAGAACTGGATGACTATGTGTACTTCATCAATGGCTCCTGCAAAGTTTTTGAGTTTGTGGTCATCTCAGCCGTTCTCTTCTACAGAGTTTGTGACTTCAGTTTAGAGTGGACGCTGTTTCAGATCGTTATGGCAGTGCTGCATCTTTACTTTAATATCTGGACTCCAGCAAAGGAAGGTTGGCTAAGTTTAAAACAGCGTCATCAGGTGAACCAAAAACTGAACTCATTGCCATCAGCAACAGAGAAGGAAATTGATGAACTTGAAGATGTTTGTTCTATCTGCTTGGAGGAGTTGAAAGCTGCAAAAGTAACCCCTTGTAGACATTATTTTCACAGTTTATGCCTTCGAAAATGGTTGAATGTCCAAGACAAATGCCCTATGTGCCATACAGCTTTGCTATCACTTTGAAAGTAGACACATTCTCCCTGTACTTGTTTTCAAACAAGGCACATTTCACAGCAAGTCTCTCATTTCATCCTATACCCAGTTGTTGCTACAGTCTGAATCTCTCACTGCTTTTAAGCGCGCTATTCATAATATTACTGTGTAGATGAGACTAAAGACAATGATATATATGCATGTGCGTAGTAATTTTATAAATTTTTTTCTTATTTATATATTTTGCTGTATTTCTTAAATGTTAATTATACTCGGAGATACTAGCTCTCTTGAGCTATTCTAAATCCGAGTTTAAATAAAGTTATATGTTTGTATGTATGTATGTAGTCAGTCTCAGGAATTCTAGTTTGAATTTTGCTACTAAAGGCCTGGCACATCAGGCAAATTGTCACAGCAACTACTTGTTCTACATGTTGTTTCAGTATGCACGGGAGGAGGACAAAGGGGGGAGGGGGTGTAGTTGCAGAAACTGGTGTGGTTTGTTGTCAATATCTCGTCATGACCTTTCAAGTTATTATTGTAACAGGGTGAGTTACAACTGACATTCAAAAGATATGCAAAATTTATGATGTACTTCTTGATTACAGGGCAAGCTCAAAGGACAAAAGCTATTTGACACTGTTTTTAATCTGTACTACAACATATCTAAAAGAGAAGAAGGACTCACTGATTTTGTAAAACAGTGGTTTGGGTTAGACCTGGTGTAAATAATTAACTGGCCCAGTAAGTGTACTGAAGATAAAGATAAATCAAAAATTATTATTGAACATAGACAGGTAAAAACGAACGATATAATATCCCGATGTTTCGGTGACTTCATGACGCCATTATCAAGGGTACAAATGAAAATAAAATTAACAAATGCGAGTTCAAGAGTTACAACTAATTTGCAACAATGAAAAACAGGATATGAATAAACAGGATATGAATTGTGATGATTATAATTTTTTTGATTGTGGCTTTCATTCTAACAATGGTAACAATATGTCACAAAATTGAACTGTTCATATATGTACTTTGGCAGGCTGAGTACATCATACCTTTCGACCTCGGGGTTTTAACAGCCAGGGTAAGTTATCTTTGTTTGAATATTTCTGATGAATTGGCCAATAACTTTTTGAGCAATCACTGATGATCATAATTAGTTCTATAAAATTAATATCTATTGAACAAACAGATTCCTTGTTGCTCTATGTCTGTTCAGTAACAGATCAGAGTTGGCAACAAAATGTGGTAAGAACATAAAAGTGGAATGTGAGATACAGTGGGTTGTGTCACTGATATTCTTACCACATATTGATGTCATCTGTGACCTCTATTTGTTATTTAGTTCTTATTAACCGAGCAGGAGGTCTCTATGGGAGAATCTTGACCGAGGGCGCCAGTACAGACCGAGGTCAAGATTCTCTCATACAGATCGACTTAGCTTGGTTAATAAGATGTTTATTATATGGCTGTGTGTTATATGCCATTTTTTATATTCTTTGTACCTTTTTTTCTAGACCGGTCTAGATGCCGGTCTAGATGGGAAAATCTAGACCACTTTCAATATTGATTTCAGCCAATCAAATTCGTGAATTCAGTAGTTCCCAGTCCTTGTGAGACACAGCCATATAATAAATAGCTGGCATTGCCTCAAGGTAAGATGAAGCAAATTTTGTGCTCTGATTGGCAACCTGAGTGGGCGAGATGGGCCCATCTTGCCCACTCAGGATTGCCCACTTTGATCCCGCACAAGAAAAAAAGGTGCATGAAGCAGACTTACAAGGTTATAATTTTTGGACAAAGTCCACAACAAAGCCACAAAAAGAAGCAGAAGACAGTCAAAGCAAAGAAAAAATTAATCAACCCTCTTGGCATTGTTGTGCTACAAACACAGTTGGCTATCTTTCCCGGCCCTTGAAATAAAGAAGTCATTCTTAATTCTTATTATTAAAGCAAAAATGTTTTTGTGTTTTTGCTCTATAATCATTCCTTTATTGACCAAGCCTGTTAGGTCAAGATGGCTGGAAATTAGCCTTATTCTTTTTTCGCATTTTTATGGACTTTGACTTCATCTCGGTCCAAAAGTCTCAGTCCTTAAACTCATTAAAAAAAAAAAAAAAATGCTCGGTCAATAATGCACATAGACCGACCCATACCATCTTGGAATCTATTTGTTTTATATTATAGATAGCAAAATGTTGTTAATGATGAGGTCATCCATGTCTATTCTCCAATAGATTATAGGTAACAACCAATCAAAATGTCTGTAATCTTCAGCTTGTCTTAAAATAAAATGATTGCTATTTGTTATGAATTTATGCTACACGGAACTGTTTGGTGTTACAACATGAAAAAATAACCTGTACAGTGTTTCTCTGAGCTCCTGATACAAACTTAAGATATTCAAAATGCTAGGCAAAGATTTATGGTACTAGAATTGTATACAGTTTGTTGTGCGTATTGCATCAAGATACCTATCAATGTTGGGGGAAATAATTATGAGCTAGCAATGTTAAGTAAAATTTAGTGTACATATCCCAAGGAAGATACTTTAAAAGAGCAAAAAATACATGTTGTAAGTATTCTTTAAGTAACGGGATCTATTTTATTAGCACTAGTAAGATTATGGATATTAGATTAACAAGTAAGAAACAATAAAAGCAAGTTTATTTTTTAATGCAGATTCTGTTTTCTCAATTTTGTGTTCTAATATTCAAGGGTTTTATGTTTTGGACATTACCAAGGTGTTTTATGAATGTTTCCTTAACAACTATGAATAACGCAGTTAGATGTTCATCTTCATATGTCCAGTTAGTAAGAACTGAGTGGGCATGCCCTGTTGCAAAACAAGACTACTCTCTGAAATGTGATTTCCAGCATTCTGGCTCATATTTGAGTGTTTTTTTTTTTTAAGCCAGGCAGTGGTGTCTTTCATCACAGTTAGCAATGAAAGTAGCCACTGCAAAATGTTCTGATAGCTGGTAGTTCTCTGCTGCTTAAAGTAAGGTAAAGTCTGTTTACGATCCTAGTGGCCCATTAGGCTGGTGCTTAACTCCAGTTTCTGTAGCATGAAGCAACTAGGAGTATTTCTACTCCCCCCTGGATGGGATGCTAGTCCATTGCAGGGTTACCCCCAGCATTAAATTGCCGGTACCCATTTATACACATGGGTGAAGAGAGGCACCGTGAGAGTAAAGTGTCTTGCCTAAGAACACAACACAGTGTCCCTGCTGGGGCCCTAACCCGGACCACTTGATTCGGAGTTGAGCGCACCGCGCATGAGGCCACCGCGCATGAGGCCACCGCACATATTTGAGTAGTTTTTTTTTTTTTTTTAAGTCAGACAGTGGTGTCTTTCTTCACAGTTAACAATGAAAGTAGCTACTGCGAAATGGTCTGACAGCTGGTAGTTCTCTGCCGCTTGCTGGCATCTAATGGCAACCTTGTGTGTTACTAAATGTTGGTTTCACAGTTTTGTTTTTATTTGTTTATTTTCATCCTTGCGAGCCTCTTCATGAGTAAAGGTAATAACATTATTTTGAGTGTAATTTGGTGTTAATAAGTACAAGTAAATTATTCAATGACGAAGCGAGTGCAAGTTATAGTTGTTGAAAAATTTACAAGTGCCTATTCACCCAAAACTGCACGAGAAATCATGTTGTTACTTGCTAAAGATCTACATGTAAAAAGCATCACAGAAAGTCAAGACATGAAATTTTGACAGTGTTTGTATGGGGTGCCATTACCGCCAAAATTATATTTTTAAAATTATTCAGCCTCTTTTTCATTAACCACTTACTTTTATGAATTAACCATACTTGTCACAATATTATTTAGCCCATTTCAAAAATTATTCAGCCTTTTTTTCATTAACCACCTACTTTTACAAATTAACCATGCTTGACACAATATTATTCAGCCCATTTTGAAAATTATTCAGCCTTTTTTTTATGGGGCATGTTTTTAATTATATCCCAACATAACTTGCGGGATTATAAATATATCCCAGAGTTCTTTTCACGTCCTTTTCCTTGCAATATGGCCGACAGGAGAGGGATCGCGGATGTTACACGTTTGCTCTCCCAAGCTGCTACCAATTTGATAAGTCTAGTATCACAAGAGCTTCGAGCAACTAACACTACTTCTGATCTGGAAACGTTGCCTGAACCATCTCGTGGAGTTCTCCTGCACTAGAGTTTTCTGGAAGAAAACCTTTTTTTTCTCCAAGGCCTGCTGTTAGCAATTCCTTCTTCTCTTCAGTACTCGGCACTTCATCTTGTGCAGTGTATGCCAAACAAAATAATTTTGCTGTTAGTTCTTTGGTTTTTTACTTCCTCCCTTTTGCGGCCCTTGTGACGGTGAAATGTTTTGCTTGACTTGATGTTCCACGTGCAGTTGTGTTGCTTACAACTGGTGATGGAGCGTTGTGAACTTTTTGGTACGGAGAAAACGCTCGTTTCAACTCAGCTTGAGCTCGATCAGAAGTAGTATTAGTTTCTCGAAGCTCTTGTGATGATTGTGGTGCTAGACTTATCAAATTGGTAGCAGCTTGGGAGAGCAAACGTGCAACATCCGCGATCCCTCTCCTGTCGGCCATATTGCAAGGAAAAGGACGTGAAAAGAACTCTGAGATATATTTATAATCCCGCAAGTTATGTTGGGATATAATTAAAAACATGCCCCATGAAAAAAAGGCTGAATAATTTTCAAAATGGGCTGAATAATATTGTGTCAAGCATGGTTAATTTGTAAAAGTAGGTGGTTAATGAAAAAAAGGCTGAATAATTTTTGAAATGGGCTAAATAATATTGTGACAAGTATGGTTAATTCATAAAAGTAAGTGGTTAATGAAAAAGAGGCTGAATAATTTTAAAAATATAATTTTGGCGGTAATGGCACCCCATATGTTTGGGCTATTTGTATTTTGCCCTGGTTTTACAACTTTGCACTGGTGTTACATGAAAATGCACTCATTTTTGGCCAATCAAACACACATGATATTTTCAAGATGTATATACATATGAAGTGTGTTGGTGAGTTAAGGTTACTTCCTACCTTCGCGGATTTTATTCGGGAAAAAATTCCTACGCGCGCTAGTTTCGAGAAAACCCTGGCAAACTATATGTCCAAAGAAAACTTAATAAATGCAGTTTACGATAAAAATTTAATTTAGGCGTTTTTTCATTTAAGGAGTGTTAAAAGCCGGTAAGGCGTGAAACGACCGAGGGTCCTCAGGGGTGGATGCGGAATTTTTGATGGGGAGGTCCAAACTTTGGTTCAGAAAGGACTGTTGGACTCTTTTGAGGCAAATTACTTCTCCCCCACACCCCCCACACCCCCTCCCACCAGTCGCGGTTGCACGTTATAATTTCTTGGCCGCTTACCGTTTACTTGGATTCATTAATTAAAAAAAATGAGCCAGTTAAAAAGTGATATACGATCCCGCGGATGTAAGAATTTCAGTCTCAAAGTTGTAAGCGTCAGGTCTGATGGGGGGGGGGGGTCCGAACCCCCCGACCCTCCCCATGGATCCGCTACTGGTCCTTCTATTGAATTTATCGGGTATCGGATCCCGCGGCACGAGCAAAATGGCTGCACAGTCTCATTCACAATGCATCAATCGACAAAAGTTTGTCAGGCTTTTCCGACAATTCTGATTGGTTGTCTAGATGTCCGCATTTGAAGTTGGAGCAGTGTAAAATATGCGAAACGTGGTGCGTAAAAGCGTAAATAGACACCATGAAAATGTTTCAAATATCAAAATTCCCTGATACGCTTTCGTTCCTCATTATCCCTGGAATGTTTTGGCGAAATTTCACGAAAATCGGTCAAATCTACATACCCTATAAATTCGCTCAAAGTGAATGTATTCCTTTCAAAATCAAATGTGAGATTTTAGCTCCTAAACTAGTGCCACACCAGGAGATTATCTCGCCTCCTAAAACCGCCAACCAATGGGAAGACGGGACCTCCTAGCTTCAATGACGACGGATCAAGGTTTTCCCGGGAAAAGTATGGTTTTTTTTATTTTTTTTAATTTTTTTTTTATCTCGCTCTGTTGAACGTTAAGTAAAGGGCAAAGTTAGTAGAGGAAAACCCCGCGACAAAAAAGGTAAAGCTAAGGAAACTGCTAAAAAGCAAAACAGCGAATCGATTGACAGCTTACGGAATACCCTAATCGCTGCAAGACCTGCAATGAGTTCCCTCGGGGAAGGTTTATTCATATTTTCATACGATTCGAGGCGATTGCCAATGTTTTGTATCAAGGCCGGTACTTGCTAAATGAAAGGAAACTTCGTTTTGGAGCAATGATGGCGCCCTCTCTCTTCGCAATTTAGATGCTTGCGTAGAGAGGAGGACCAGGACTTTTTTTTTCCTGACAAAATGGGGCCATTGCTCTTTTCTTTGGGCCTGTTTTTTTCTTTTTATCTGCCAAAGGACTCCTCTCTGATCTTGATTTATGTTTTTTATCCATGAGCAAAGACTTTGCTCTAGCAGAGAACTTCTGTGTGAATTTTGTCAAGTGCGGCCCGTAAAACAAAATATGCAAATCACATGAAATTGCCGCGAATCCCTAGGGGGTTCGTCCATTTACGGAATTATGGCCCCCCTGAATTATTGACTTTTATTTGAAAATACGTTTTTCTAAATAGGTCGGACGCTTTTTGAGATTTTTGAATTTTTCTTTTTGTAAACGTTAGGTAAAATGGCTAACTTCAATCTAGTTCAATAAAAGAAAAAACGATTTTTTTCGGCCTCTGAAGGTGGGAAGTAACCTTAAGCTGGCTCATAACAGCCCAATTTTGGTTTATTTTTTGTTTTCGTTTTTTTTTTTTTTTTCATTTACAATGAGGTCAGTTTCAAATTATGGATCTTCCACTTTGGCCTTTTTTTTTTTTTTTTTCCATGTGTAAAAGTTTCTTTCAAAGTGACAAAACTCACAAATGATTATGAACTTTGTAGAAATGGCTGACTTAGTCTAATACTTCTCATAAGAATTCCATGATTGGGCTCTATAAAAGCTCTCTTGTGTGATCAAGCCACATTCTCGACAGAAGGCAAGAATTAAAAAAAATTAGACAAGAATTAAGCTGAAAAGCTCTTCGGCGATACCATAGTCATAGAGGTAAATAACTTCCATGTATGTACGCGATTCGGGCCTATCCTGTACTCAGTTTCGCAATATGGCTTCCATCCTGACTCTCAATGACGACTGCCTCTGCAGAATTATTTCCTTTTTGGATGATCCGCTCTCCTTCTACAGCGTCGCTCTCACCTGCAAGAGAGTCAAACAGGTGATTCGAAGCACTCGGAGCATTCTCCATCCAAAGGTACTACTAGCGAAAGCTGAGTATTACATAAAATGCTACCTTGTGGAAATTAGGAATGGCGAGAGAGACATGTATGACAAGTTGGAAGATCTTCTCTCCAATGCTGCGCGTCTTACAGAAGCCAAGAAACTCCTGACTTATGCAAAAGTGGTGGATGTTTGGGAGAAAAACGGACCTGTGGCCGCTAAATTGTTCACGTGGATCAAAAATCAGGAGAAGAGTACTGAAAAAGGCGAACCGCGAATGACTTGTGTTACCGAATATCGAAGTGTCACGTTGCATTTGCCTGGCTGTGACAAGGACTTAAAGATCGATACCACCTACTTTTATGATTACCACGATAATTACTACAACGAGTTGAGAATCCACGTAACTTGTGGAGATTTGGATGTAAAGTGGAACGGTAAGTTCGGAGGGTGTTGTTGATGTTTGTAAGTGTAGTTGACTGCGGTGCTGATGAGAGTGAATTCGTTCAGTTGACTGCATACTTGACTGTCGACTGAGTAACTGACTGTTGGAGAGAGGTGACTGACTCTTTGGGAGTTTGGTTTTTAACAACTGAGTTCATGATGTTGTAAATTGGCCACTGTTGTACAGAGTTTCCAAAGCTGAAGTTTAGAACAATATTTAGCAGGGCAAATATGAGAGTGACTGATTGACAGATTGCTGACTGCTTGAGAGAATGAGTGACTGACTGACTTATTGAGACAGTGACTGATCATGACTGACTGATTAAGAGAGAGTGACTGACTACTGACTGATTGAGAGAGCAACTGAATTATCGACGGACTGACAGAGTTATTGAGAGTCACTGACTGACCGGCTTTCCTGACCAAATGATGGACTGAATGACTGGCAAACTGAGGGAATGACTGCCTGATTGAACATCAAAAGAGAGGATGGGAGGTAGAGGGTGTGCACATGTAAGTGCGTCAGTGAGTAAGTCAGGGAATGATGATTGAATGATCTGCATCCTTTTTTATACCATGCCAGGTTTGGCTTAAGTGGAGAACTAAGTCAATCCTAGTCAAAGTAATCAAGAAAAAAATTGAAGCAAAAAAAAAAAACTGATTGGCACACAGGGATGTGATTGACAAAGGCCTCAAGGTGTAATCAACCCCTCTTTTTCAAAGAAAGCTGACTAATTATATATGGGTAGTCTCTCAAATACATGTTCTAGTAAAAGTTAGTCCAAGACCTTATACTGAATGTTGAGAATAATAATAATTTAATATTTATATTGTGCAAATTAATATGTGGATATGATCAAATGTACATCACAACACTTTTTGGGGGACTGTGGCCAGACTGCATCAGCAGTTTATAAACAATCGAAAGAAACTTATTTGAGGATGCCCCCTCCCCCTCAATTCCCAGTAAACATGCCAGACCACATCACAGTAATCTTGTGAGTGGGTTCTTTAACGTCCTCTGCCTAACCAGATTAACTTATTAATAGATGCAGGAGACAAAGTGCCTCGGCATTTGTTGTGAGCAGGTTGGTAATTATTACACCTCATAGTGTTGTACGTGATTCTACATCCATTCAGCAGACTACATGTATGTTTATGTCTAACTTTATAGCATTTTGACAAAACAAATAACCCTTCCACTTCCATGACTGACCAAGACAGAGTTTCTCCTTACAATGCTAATACAATATCAAGAAGACAAGTGATGAGAATAAAGAAAAATATCAACTATGCAATTATTAGTGGACCAGATACCAAATTCTCCAAAGAAACATCAGAAGAACTGTAGAGAGAATTACTAATGAGATTTTTGGGAATGAAACAGTTAATTAAAAATACCTTTTTCAATGCCAATTACCATTTTGTATAGATTTCACCTGCAATGGCCCAGATGCTTATCAGTATTGGACAGAAGAAGAAGTTCTTGCAGCTGTTGAACCAATGAAACCAGTGGTGAAACTCCTGCAGAAAGAGCTTGGTGACACAGTTCCTCCACTAACAGACCTATTCTTTATCTGGCTGTGTTACTTCTTTCCACTTGAGGAGGACTTGGCAGCAGAACATAAACTCAGTTTTAAAGATCCCTCCAGGAATGACAAACCCACGTCAAGCCATGTTCAGCCAGCTATAGATCTGTTTCACCAGAACCTTCAAGTTGACACCAAGTTGAAAAACCTAGCATCTGGATGGAATAATTCTGAGTCAAACCTCCCCAGAATAATTGCTGAAACTGTGGCTGTCCTAGTCCAAAGATCAGAGAAAAAAATTCTTGAAAAGCTTCAAAGGAATGCTGAAAGCTTTTATCTGATTACCTCTGACTATGACCTGAAATTACTGCCCAAACCACTTTTGTTGGATTTGTTTTTGCGAACAACTCTTGAATTTAGTAATTACGGCCCTGGTTCCATCGCAAACAAGTTTGTACAGAGCATCGCTTCGTTCAGGTTTGCAGAAGGTAAAGTGGTGAGAGTTTGGGGAGACTTTCACTGTGATGAGAGAGGTGAAGGATCATGGGATGACGAGTTGAAGCTCAAAGTCACCTTACCAGATGGCAAGGAATTGAAAATGGCAAGCTACAGATGCAAGGCAGACTCTATCGAAATTGAAAAGTTGAGTCCTGTTACCGAGCTTTTTCAACAGGGTGTGACTAAAACCATGGAAGGTGAGAAGCACATCCCCAAGTTAGATGATCGCTTTACAGCTTGTTATCTGTTGCATGTCTTGAAATTTGGAAGAGAAGATGAATCATTCTTTGGAAAGAAAGATTTTAAGAATCTGATCAGTACATGGTCTAGTGAGGAAGAATCATCTGAGGAGAGTGAAGAGGAACAGAGTGATGAACAATAAACTTTTCACTTAGTTTATAGCTTGCAGTGTAGGCATCGTGTTTGGGAAAGGTAATTATAAGCTTGTGATCGTCTATTGAAGCGCCATCTATGACTTTGAGTCAGAATGGACATATTCACTCCTTCACCCTAGCCCCAGTCTCCTTATTTTTGACTATTGCCTACCCCCTTGGTACAAATTTCTTTCACTCCCCAGCCTTTCACTGCCTTTGAAATCAAAGATGGCAGCCATTTTTTTGTAAAGAACATACTGAGCACTCCCAAACTACACTTGCTCTGCATGCTACTTAGTTTAGTGCTTTTTACAGTACTTTATTTTTCCTTCAAAATGACAGTTGAAATTAATCAACCTAGTGCTGCATAATTTAGTAACTGAAAAGACTATAACTGTCAGTAATATCCTAATGAACTGAGGTTTACTGTATGCTTTAAATTTAGAAATCTTTCATCCTATGTATAATGTAGTTATGCCTTTCAAAGGCAGTTACATAAGATGTATTTTACTAAGTAATAATTATACTTGTGCAGTTGATGATAATTATGAAATGTTAAATTCTTAGGAATTAGGTGGAATGCAGAAAGAGAAAATAGCTCCATTTGGCTGTAGACTTGTTCAATTGTTATATTTATCGAAATAGTATTTAAAGCGTATTTAGACTGCATAGCCTAACTCAAAAGTGGTACAAGACCTAGGTACTAGTGTTTCCTATTCAAAATAAAAAAAAAAACATCAAAAAGACCTGTTGGTATTGTGTTGGCTGACACATTGGCTGATACCTTGATGGGATCAGATTCTTTACCTTAACCAAATTAGCTGTTAAATTCTAAAGTCAACAAATCTACAGTAAACATTAAGGTCATAAGAAGAGAGGAGCTAATCACCAACTTAGGAAGCTCTTGTTTGCCTCTTTTTAACAACTTAGGAACAACTTAGGAAGCTCTTGTTGCCTCTTTGTAACAACTTAGGAACAACTTAAGAAGCTCTTTATTGTCTCTGTATCTAAATTCTCCTTGTCAGAACCAGAGGAAATGTATAGAAAGTAGTATGGAGAATATGCACACAATGATGTTAGGATGTAAAAGTTTAATGTCAGTTTTGCAGTTTTGTTTTATCTGGTGCTTGTTTGTTGTCTGTTTTCTTGTCTGTTTGCCTTTTCGTTTATTCTAGTCTTAATTCCCTCAAGGATTGATGTACAATATGGGTGATAACATTTTCTGTGCAGTCCTACAGTTACCAGGTATTTGACCCTTTTATTCGTTTAATACAGAAAATGAAAGAAAATAAACATTTTATTCGTTTTATTGACCCAAGCACAGATTACCTTGTTTACATTAGTTCTCCACTCTTTCTTTTTTGTTTGAATTACATTTGCAATAAGGTAAGCTTCAAATAAAGGAATAGTCTTCAAGAATGGTGCTGATACAAAAAAAATGGTAATTTTGTGAGCTTTCCTGTTTGGCTTTTATTTGTATTTCTTTTTTTTTCTTTTCATTTTGTAAAAGTAGCTTTCAAATTGACAAAATTGACAAAGAACTAATTAATATTTCTCATATGCATTCAAAGGCTGGCATACAGCATCAAGCTGCATTCCCTACTGAATGCAAAAAATTAAGATCATTAACAATTTGGATGAAAAAGTTCTCTTTAGCGATACCAAATGCAAAAGCATAAGTGAAGCATATTCTAGAAAGCGATATAGTCAAATACTTCCGCACGTAACTAATTTTTTTGTACGTGATGCGGGCCTATTTCTTGCTTACACTTTCCAGCAATGGCCTCCATCCTCACTCTCAATGACGATTGCCTTTGGAGAATTATCTCCTTTTTGGACGATCTTCCCTCCTTTCACAGCGTCGTTCTCTCCTGCAAAAGGGTTCAACAGGTGATAAACAACACTCGAAGTATTCTCCACCCAAGGTTGCTACGAGCAAAAGCCGAATATTACATGAAGCAACACCTAGTGGAAATCACCGATGGCAAGAAAAATTACAAAAACTTCTGCAAATTGAGGGATTTCCTTTCCAATGCTGCGCGCCTTTCAGCAGCTAAGGAACTCTTAACTTATGCGAAAGTGGTAAATGTTTGGGAGAGAAACGGACCTGTGGTAGCTAAACTGTTCACATGGATCAGAAAGCTGGAGAGTAGTACCGAAGAAGGCGAACCGCGAGCGACTTGTTTTAAAGAATATAGAAGTGTCACGTTGCATTTGCCAGTCTGTGATAAGGACTTGAAGATCGATACCACCTACTTCCGTGATTACATCGGTAATTACGACATCGAGTTGAGCATCCGCGTAACTTGTGGAGACTTGGATGTAAAGTCAAAAGGTGAGTTCGCAGGTTGTTAATATTGATGCATTTAATTTTATTTCACCTTTGTGCCGATAACAATAAATTCGTTGAGTTCTGGGACTGACTCAACTGGCTATTTCTTGACTGAGACTGACTGAATGACTGCATGGTGACTAAATGTCTGACCAAGAGAATTTCTGACTTAACGACTACTTACTGGACTGACTGCAGTCTGACAGACTGATTGTCCAACTAATTGAGAAAGTGACTGACTGACTGAGAGATTGGCTAACTGAATGACTATCTGACTGTGTGAGAGTGACTAACAATTTGAAGTTGACAAACATTGCTTTAAGAATCCTCTATGAAGATAACAAATGGGAAATACCAGTTTAGAGCCCTCTACTGAATGTCTCTAACAGAGTGACATGGCATTTATTGTGAGCAAGTTGCTATATTACATCTCATGGTATTGTGCATGACTATAGTACCTCAGTGGACTGTATCTCTAATGCTATTGCTATATGCTGTACTAAATGGTTAAAATACCATTTTCAATGTAAAAAATCATTTTGTTTAGGTTTCACACACTATTGCCCAGATGATTATCAGTATTGGGCAGAAAAAGAAGTTCATGCAGCAATTAAACCAATGAAACCAGTGGTGGAACTCCTACAGAAAGAGCTTGGTGGCACAGTTCCTCCACTAACAGACCTATTCTTTATCTGGCTGTGTTATTTCTTTCCACATGAGGAGAACTTAGCAGTAGAGCACAAACTCCTTTTCAAAGACCCATCCAGGAATGAAAAGCCCACCCCCGGCCATGTTCAGCCGGCCATAGCTATGTTTCACCAGTACCTTCAACCTGAAGCCAAGTTGAAAAACCTGGTGTCTGAATGGAATAATCCTCAATCAAACCTCCCTTGTCTCTTTGCTGAAACTATGGCTGTCTTAATCCAGAGATCAGAGATAACATTCCTTGAAAAGCTTCAAAAGGATGCTAATGGCTTTTATGAGATTGTCTCAGTTCTCAAGCGCACGCCCAGCCTGCCCAAACCACTGGTGCTGGACTTACTAGCACGAACAACTCTTGAATTTAATGACTACAACCCTGGTTCAGTTGCAGACAAGTTTGTAGAGAGCAGAGCTTCATTCAGGCTTTCAGAAGGTAAAGTCGTGAAAGCTTGGGGTGGCATGCATGGGGATGGGGCAAGCTATCCAACTTGGGATGAATTGGAGCTTAAAGTCACCCTACCGGATGGCAAAGAATTGAAGCTGGATACAGACTGCAGTTACAGGAGGAAACCTCTTCAAATTGAAAAGTTGAGTCCAGTTACTGAGCTATTTCAGCAAGGTGTGAGTAAATGCATGGAAGGAGAGAAGCACATCCCAAAGTTATGCGACCGTTTTACAGCTTGTTATCTGTTGCATGCCCTGAGCTTTGGTGGAGAAGAAGAAACATTTCTAGGAAGTGATGATGATTTAAATCTGAGCCCTACACAGTTTAGTGAGCAAGTATCATCTGATGAGAGTGAAGAGGAGCAGAATGTTGAACAATAAACTTTCCACTTAGTTTATAGCTTTAAATAGTATTTCTTTTTCCTTTTAAAGGGAAGGACTTGAACTAGTCAATTGACATACACATGGCAATACATAGTTCAGCTGCTGGAAAGAATATTAATGTAATAGTCTAGCAGAAGGTACGCAGAAATCTTTTGTGATGCGTAAATCAAAGTTGTGTCTCTCAATGGCAGTTAGAACAGATTTCAGTACATATTAATTATATTTATGCAATATGTGATCATTATGAAATCTAAAATTGTTTTGGAATTAATGCAGAAAATGGTTGGGTCCATTTGGTTAAGACTGGTTCAATTGTTATATTTATCAGAATAGTATTTATAGTCTGTTATAGATAGGATCACATAACTCAAAATTAGCTGTAACACTCTTCAAATTTATTGTACATACAATAAACAGTACTTCACATATTAGAGAAATTAATTTCAATATTTCTGTTAAAACAAAGAAGCTCTAAATTGATGAACCATTCTCAATGCAGGGATGAGGTTTGGGAAGACACTCTGAAAGAGGGAGACCTAATTATCTCCCTTTGAAAAATGGGGACTTGGGACCTCGTACCTCTTTGATTGGTTGACAAAATTAGCAATTAGTTGTAAAGGACTGGTCATTATTTTTTTGCCTGGGGGTGAAAAGGATTTTGGGCGTGTCACGATAAAATTTACTTGATTTCCCTTTAGGCTCTTTACTATTCTTGATAATTGTGAAGAACAGCTCCTCTCCACTGACAGGTGGTCAACTGTCGGCCAACAGTCAGCTGACTGTTGGTAATCTGTCAGCCTACAGTTGGCCAACAGTCATCTGACTGTTGGTAATCTGTCAGCCTATAGTTGGCCAACAGTCAGCTGACTGTTGGTAATCTGTCAGCCTACAGTTGGCCGACTGTCAGCTGACAGCTTAACGACAGTCAGCCAACAAACAGTTGGTTGACAGCTTTATTTAGGTTTTGCTAAAAGGATACTTCATTAGCAGTCATTTTCTACAGTCCAAAGGTCATACTCTGTTGGTGACTGCTGGTCCCCTTTTAAATCTTAACTTTTGTTGACCCAATCAAATATTATACGTTTTTCATTGGCAAAACTCAAATCTGTTATATAGGTGATCACTTATGATAGTTTATCTTTTGTTGAATTACAATTGCAATGTTCTTGGGGTCAGCTTCAAATAAAGGAATATTCTTTTAGATTAGTGCTAATACATAGAAAGTTTATGTTGGCACTCTCTAGAGTCTTCTTTTTGGCTCTTTTTTTTTTTTTTTTCAGTTTGTTAAAAAATTTTCTTCGGAGGATGACAAAATTCATGGAAGCCGGGAGGTCAAATCACTTCTGCCAGTGTGGAGTTTTAGCACCGCGTTTACGTGAAACGTGAACTGCAAGTGACCACGTGATCAAGTTTTTCCCGCCATTTTTCACGTTTGCCGGTTGCGCTCTGCCCTTTCTATGAGAAAGTAACCTATTTCGCGTTTGCCGTGTACATAACATTTTTTTCACTTTTTCCCTCACAGAAGTTAATTTCCGGAAAAAGGGGACCAAAACTATTCCTTGTAACTCAATTTTAATTGAGGGACACCTCACAGGAAGCTGACGCAACAATGTTTACGCTATTTTACGTGAAACGTGAAACGGCAAGCTGACGTTTGCCGTTTCACGAACGTGGTGCTAAATTCTTTCTTGTTAGTCGGATGGATAGGTTTCAAACACTTCCGCCCGTGACTAATTGTATGTACGTGATGCGAGCCTATCTTGTTGCAGTTTCCGCCCAATATGGCCCTCCCTCCATCTTGACCCTTAATGATGACTGCCTTTCCAGGATCATTTCCTATTTGGAGGATCCGCTTTCCTTTCACAGCGTCGCTCTCTCCTGCAAAAGGGTTCAACAAGTGATTGAAAACACTCGGAGCATTCTCCACCCAAAGTTGCTACGAGCTAAAGCTGAATATTACATAAAACGCTACCTTGTGGAAATCGCCGGTGGCAGGGATTACGGCAAATACAGCAAGTTGGAGAATCTTCTGTCCAATGCTGCGCGCCTTACAGCAGCTAAGGATCTCCTGACTTATGCGAAAGTGGTAGATATCTGGGAGAAGAACGGACCCGTGGCAGCTAAATTGTTCACATGGATCAGAAAACAGAAGAGTAGTACTGAAGAAGGCGAACCGCGAGCGACTTGTTCTACGGAATATAGAAGTGTCACGTTGCATTTGCCGGGCTGTGACAAGAACTTAAAGATCGATACCACCTACTTTCATGATTACATCGGTAATTACGACAACAAGTTGAGCATCCACGTAACTTGTGGAGATTTGGATGTCAAGTCGGAAGGTCAGTTTGCAGGTTGTTGTTGATCCAGTAAGCTTATTATTTATTTGTTTTTTGTCACGCAGGTCGATAAAAGGCAGCTAAAAAGCTGATGTGATTAAAAGATTAGCTGACTGCAGTGCTAATAACAGTAAAATTGGTCGAGAGAGCGATTGACAACTGATTGACTTCCTGACTTACTGAGAGAGTAACTGACTGAGAGATTGACTAAGGGCGCGGGCACAGGAGGCCAAATTACTTGTTTATTTTTCCAGAAAATCTGTTATATGTTCAGTGAGACAAGTGCACCCAATGATTTTTTATCTTACCAAATTTTCTGAAGCCTTATCAATTTCTAAAGCGTCATTTTCCTGCGTTAGAGCAGGACCAATTTTTGTCTGGCATAAAATGTGACAGATTTTTCAATTCACAAGCCAAGATTTGAAGGAAATGTCAATCGAGAAAATTAGATCTCGCTCGTTTAATGTGAGTCTTTCAGGCAGAAGCCTGCCAAAATATTTAATTTTTATGCTGCAATCAAACCATGAAGATGTAAGATTTGTACCTAGGGATGCTGTATGGTGATCAGTACCCAGAATATTCAACATACAACTATCATGGCTCCCAATTTTTTATTTATACTGAATCCTTAGGTCCAAGTACTGCTTAATTTGTGTATCCATGTGGTCAGACATTTGGTGGTTAACAAATACTTTCAGCAATCAACAAATTGAAAATTTTAGGAGACAAATTTTGTCAAGATTTTGATAGAGGAAAACAAATTTTGATAGCTCAGTATGCCCAGGCTCCTAGTGACTGACTGTCTGAAACAGTAACTGACTCATTGATACAGTGACTAACTGATCGACTTTAAAAGGAGATATTGACTGACCTACTGACTGACTGAGAGTGTGAAGGACTGACTGCACAACTGAATAGCTCTCTAATTGATTGAGACAATGACTGACTAAGTAACTGAATAGCTCTCTAATTGATTGAGACAATGACTGACTGACAGACTGTCTCATTCAGATTGAACTTGACTGGCTTTACTAACTGACCCATGGACAGACTGATTGACACACTGACTAAATGAATGATAAAAAGGGAGAATGAGAAGAAGTGGATGTGGAAATGAGTAAGTAAGTCAGGGATTGACTGATGGATTGGCTGATCCAGTCAAATAAGCATCCTTTATTTAAGCCAGGCCTGGTTGATTTTGAGTTACATCATCCCAGCCCTCTCTCATAAAGGAAAACGTGCAAATTATGAGAAAACCAGGCATGCTCTTGAAAGCTAGAAAAAAGCTAGTCTAGGACCCTCTACTGATTGTGTGTACCAAAGTGACATGGAATTTATTGTGAACAAATTGCCAATTATTACATCTCATACTATTGTGCACAATTATGTGTCAGCAGACCATGTCTCTAATATTGCTATATTTTTTGTTATATGGTTAAGATACCATATTCAAGGCAAAAATACCATTTTGTTTAGGTTTCACCAACTATTGCCCAGAGGATTATCAGTATTGGGAAGAAAAAGAAGTTCATGCAGCTGTTAGACCAATGAAACCAGTGGTAGAACTCTTGCAGAAAGAACTTGGTGACACAGTTGCCCCGATAACAGACATTTTTTTTGTCTGGCTGTGCTACCTCTTTCCAAATGAGAGCACCTTGGCAGTAGAACACAAACTCACTTTCAAAGACCCATCCAGGAATGACAAACCCAGCCTTGGCCAGGTTCAGCCAGCTATGGATCTTTTTCACCAGAACCTTCAAGCTGGCACCAAGTTGCAAAACCTAGTGTCTGGGTGGAATAATCCTGAGTCAAACCTCCCCAGTCTGATTGCTGAAACTATGACTGTCTTAATCCAGAAATCAGAGACAAAATTCCTGCAAAAGCTTCAAAGGGATGCTGGTAGCTTCTATGAGATTGCCTCAGAACTTGATAGGAAGCCCAGCCTGCCCAAAGCCCTGGTGCTGGACTTACTGTTGCGAACAAAACTTGAATTTAGTGATTACAGCCCTGGTTCAGTTGCAGACAAGTTTGTAGAGAGTAAAGCCTCGTTCAGGTTTTCAGAAGGTAAAGTCGTGAAAGCCTGGGGTGGCATGCATGGGGATGGGGCAAGTTACCCAACCTGGGATGAATTGCAGCTCGAAGTCACACTACCAGATGGCAAAGAGTTAAAGCTGGATGCGGAGTGTAGCAACAGGCGGAGAATGATTCAAGTTGAAAAGTTGAGTCCAGTTACTGAGCTATTTCAGCAAGGTATAAATAAACGCATGGAAGGAGAGAAGCACATCCCCAAGTTAGGTGACCGCTTTACAGCTTGTTATCTGTTGCATGCCCTGAATTTTGGTGGCGAAGAAGAAACATTCCTTGGAAGTGAGGATGATTTAAATCTGAGCCGTACACCGTCTAGTGAGGAAGAATCACTTGAGGAGAGTGAAGAGGAACAAAATGTTGAACAATAAACTTTGCACTTAGTTCAAAGCTTTACATGGTATTTTATTTTTCCTATTAAAGGGAAAGTTGAACTAAGTCAACACACATGTAACAATATATGATTTGGCTGTGGCAAGTAATATTACTGTAATAGTCTAACAAAAGTTAAGTGTACACCTTTAGAAATCTTTTACAAGGCATAAATCAAAAAGGTTGTGTCTTTCAAAAGCATTTAGAAAAGATTTCAGTAAGTAATAATTATATTAATGTATTATGTGATTAAAATAAAATCTCAAATTGTTTAGCAGGGTTTGTACAGGTCATGGAAACCTGGAAAGTCATGGAATTTCAAAATTTCATTTTTCAGGCCTGGAAAGTCATGAAATTTAGGTGTGGGTCATGGAAAGTCATGGAAAATCAATATGCTCTCTATGAGTGAAAAGCAATAAGACCCAAAGTTGAAAAGTTAACTGACGAGTCCAAAAATCAGATTTAATTTCATTAGAAATAAACAGAAGCATGCATTGTGAGAATGTTTGCAAACAGGTCATGGAATCTTTCAAAAGGTCATGGAAAAAGTCATGGAATTTTAACAGGTCAAAAGTGTGCGAACCCTGTTTAGGAATTAATGCAGAAAAAATAGTTTCATTTGGCTGTAGACTACTTCAATTGTTATATTTATCAGAAGAGTATTTAAATTTTTCGGAATATTTATAGTCTATTATAGATTGGATAACCTGACTCAAAAGTATCTGTAACATCTTTTAAATTCATTGCAGTTAGAATAAAGAGTATTGCACTTATTAGAGAAGTTAATTTCAGTACTTTTATGAAAACTTTCAGGGTTTTAACCGATTAAAAATTTGTTATTGTAGTGTTAAGGTTTAAAAGAGACACTCCCTGAGAGAGACCTAATTATTATTATTATTTTTTTTTTTTTTTCAAAATGGAGATCCAAGCCCCACACCTCAGTGATTGTTATAGAAAACTAGCGATAGGGTGTAAAATTAAAACTAATTATAATGATGCGGTCATTACAGCAATTTTCAATTGAGTATCGAAATTAATCCGGAATTACATTGGGTTTGCATTACTTCGCACTGTGATTGGTCCAGAATGCTCGCGCCTTTTTCTCAGCCAATCAAATGCAAAACTAAAACCAATCACGACTTGCATTACAGCAATTTTCAATTGAGTATCGAAATTAATCCGGAATTACATTGGGTTTGCATTACTTCGCACTGTGATTGGTCCAGAAAGCTCGCGCCTTTTCTCAATCAATCAGATGCAAAACTAAAACCAATCATGACTTGGTAGCCCGCGTTTTCCCGCACTTTTAGCAGTTTGTTTTTTTTTACCTTGAGTTCCCATTGGCTCTTTAGGGGTACATTGTTTTATTTTCATTGGCCCCTCTGCTTACTTTTGTTTTGGTTTTAAGAAGCTCAATCAAAGTGGGCTCTAACTCCCCCGCCGTGGGCACCTCTTTTAATTCTGAGGTCTTAAACTGAGTTTGCAAAATATTTTTTCTTTACCCTGATTGTCTTTAGTAGTTGCCTTTATTCATTTTTCAACGTATCTCGATAGATATGTTCTCTGAACACTGATTGATAAGCCATCGCTTGAGGGGAATTGGCGCCACTCCATCGTAAAATCATTATTTATTCCTGCGTCAGTTTTGCAAGTGCAGACTGCGGTCTAACCTCGTGCACATGAGCTTGTTTCACCTTAATATGTTTTCCATTTTCTGCTGCTGAAGCTGATTTCAATCTGCCAAATACCCTGCTACCTTGTGCGAAGTTAAAACGCGCTCTTTCAAAGTTGTCACGCCATGCTCGCAGTTCCTGGTAACTTGGAAATTCAGTAATGTCATGTATCGAGAGCGAACATATTTCTGTCTGTATTTTGCCGGTAGTTTCCGATAGCGTTTGCATTTTTGCAATATCCTTTGTATTTTGAGGCAATGTCACATTTCCTTCTGGTGACAAATTTGTCTCTTCTGGTGAGGGGAGAGATGATTGTTTACGACTGAAACCTTTGTCTTCAATGCAGTGTTTCTTTTCTTTAGCTTCGTAACATTTGCTTCGACTATCATGGTGATTGATGCTATCTTCCTGCGAATTTTTGTTGTGTGATCGATCATTTGGAATAGATAAATCCTCACTGGATACTTCAGTAGACCTGCGGTTTTTCTCAGATTTCTCCCAAGTTCCTTCATCAATTGATTCTCTTTCCGTCGATTTGAAAGGTTCTCCTATCCGAGGTTGCCCGTTTCCCTCTTCTGACTGTTTCAGTTTTTTCATGTTAAATAACTTCTTGTGATTAATATTCTTGGAGAGCTCAGTGGCTTTAAAAAAATTCCCAGTATTCGTCAACTTCACTGGATATTCAGGAACAGCTCTACTCCTCTCTACGGGTGGAAGTTTAACTTTGGAATCCAAGGGAAGCGATTGTGTAAAGAAAATGGAATTCATTCTCCTCTCTTTCCGCGGGTCCCTTCCATGTTCCATCGTGTGCGGCCGATAGATTCCAAGGGATTTTTGACGATCAATAATTTTGAGTCGACGTGCTTTAATCAGCGACATTTCAAAAAAGAAATATCTCTCTCGCATTTTCTTTTCCATTTCAATGCGTTTCACCTCCATGTTTAAGACAATCTGATGTTTCCTATTTGCTTTTATCACCGTGGCTTCCCCGTCTTGGTGTGAGGTACTCCGAATTTGTATCATTTTGATTAACTGTTCAGATATATCCCGCGATTTTGCTAAAAGCAGTTCTTTGAGGTCATTCCACCCAAATAATTGAAAATATGGTACGACTTCAAGAGTTACAAATACTTTTTCTCCTTGATGTTGTAGTTACTCGTTGGAGACCAAACAATATATGCTGTTGTTCAGACAAGCTGTTAATCTAATAACTATTCACGATTGCCGCCGGGTTCAGATCAAAGTGAATTAGTGCAAGTCAAAAGAGTTTCCCAGAGACTTTTCAGGCCCTTTCTTGTGAATGGCGTTGTATGAATTCAAACTAAAATCGACTGTAAGTTTTGTGTTGCCAGGTCTGGCCAGCTTTCTTGTATACCACGCTTCCAAGCTAAAGTTTAACTTAGGTGACTTAACGTCACTGCACCGTGACGAGCCTTTTGCCGGTCCAGTTACTCTGCTAAACACTGAATTACCAAGAATTGGCTAAGAAAACAGCTCAAGGAGTTGTCAGTGTCTTTTTCCCCCAAAATTTTCAAGTTGATTTCTTCACAATGCTATCATCTGTTTTCAGCAATGACCTTGGAAACGGAAGTCTTTTGGCTGTCAGACATGAATTTTCTATTTCAGAACAACTCAGACTGTTTGTTTAACTTTAGAAAATAACACATATAAAAATGCCTGAGGTATCAAGTTGGCCACGCGACGATTTTAGCGTCCTATTTTCGGTTGTTTCCCAGGCAATTGTTGGCATTCTGTCGTAAACACAATGACCAGCTTGCCGTCCGCTCTTACTCTCTTAAAGATTTATGGCTAGTGAGATTAATTAGTTTGTTTGCTTTCAATCCCGAGAGAATGGTGTGAAATAATGATAATCAAATATTGCAGCATTTAAATGCAAATTCCTTTGTTTGTCCGTATCGCAGAATCAGCCAATAAGATGGAGTTTTGCAATGACAACCTCGCTGTCACTTAATTGCGATAATCTGTCAATATTTAATTACTGCAGGTTTTATTAGGAGAGCGTTAAGTCAAAGAAAAAAATTGAGCAAAAAATTTGTAAAGGCTGATCCTGTTTTTGCATATTGACCTTGAAATGGTAAATTTGTCTTAATTTCTGAACACGTACAGTTTTAGCTTAAAAGTCGAGAAAATATCTCGAAAGAGTAACTGTGAGTACATGGTTATTTCAGTTCTACCCCCGCCTTTTCTTTTCGCTGAGCATTCACGCATCGCGTCATTCAGGTCACGTTCATGAAGATGTCATGCTCTTTTTATTGCAGTTTTTTCCTTTCTTTCGAATCTTGGTATGCTTCTTAACCTTCGGAATTCACTGTTCTCCCAAATATAAATAGGTTCAGCAGTTGGCGAACCAGTTTTTTTCCTTTAATCGTTGCCATAGTAATGGCCACAATGGCCAATCTTTGAAAAGATTGCATGCATCCGCGCCTTCAAAGGATAATGGGAAGAGCTTGAAGATACAGGTCTACCTTAATCTGTTGGAGGGAGATCTGGATACAAGACTATGAAAGGACAACATTGTGAAACTTGATTGTGGTAACTAGCTACAGCACCGAAGTGCGGAAGAGAAAAAAAAAATTTAGAAAACGTTTCCTATTTTCCCCATTTAAGGCCTGAATATTTTTTCCACGCTTCTTCTGCAATTCTTTAAATCGCAGTTCACCTTTTTTTCATTTTGATGGTCAGTAGCAGTGAAGGGATCGAATAAGAATTTAATACAGTCGACATATCGTCGGCTAAATGTCGGGCGACTGCGGCTTACCGAAAGTTCGATCGGTTGAGCGTCGGCTGCATGTCGGTGGCCGATCGTTAGCCAACGCGACGGTGCAATTTGATCTGATGTACTAAGACTGTTCGGTTTTTCGTACGCGTCCCTTTTCAAGCAATGAACAATTGTTTCATTCAAGTCGTAATAATTAAAGTGACCTTTTTAAAGAAAGCTATAGATGGAATTACGTCATTAGCGGGAACATGGTAACGTGAAAAACACGATAAAAGAATTCGTTGAATGAAAAGCGTCCGCCGATACCATGGAGGTTAATAAGAGCGCCGATTTGAAGGATAAATTCTTGTTCAAGAGTTCTGCAGCTTTCTGAACAGCAAAAGGGAAAATCTACTCTGATTTTGTAATACCCCTCCCCACTCCCCCACCGATGCAAAACCACAGTTTCTTCGGAAGCTCGCCCCCTCTTTTTATTTTGGGATAACTTGGGTTGACAGTAGAAGAGGGAAGAAATAACCATTGTTTAATGAGGATAGAAATTTTATGAAACACTTTCTTGATATTTCAATTCCAATGACCCCTCCTACTTGGATCTCTTTACAATTAAGAGTTCTTTTTACTAAAAAGACGCTAAAACTGTTTTGGCACCTGGGACAAGAGACACACAATGCTGCTGCTGCATGGACGTACAATTTAAAACAATTAGTACCAGGGAATTTTTTCCAGAGGATGCAACTTGAAGTATTTTTTCCGGTAGTTAGCGAAAGCTTTCTGTTTGGAGATGACCCATTTGAGGTTCACCAACTGGTATAAACTGACACGGTTTAAAAATCACGCAGAAAACAGTCGTTGGGTCAAGTCTCATGAAGATTTTTAACTGTATACGGAGAAGGATGAACTACGAAGCTTAAAAAAGACAGAAATTTTCTAGTGCATTGTTGTTTGGTTTCTTTCATGGTTGAACAAAAGAGCCCATATTTAATTTTTATCAATTATTTTTTAATATCTTTTGTGAACTGGAAGTCAAAAGTGAAAAATATTTCAATTGCGCTACACTCAGGACCTGACAGAGAACAGTGAAAACTCCTTGGAATTGACTCTAGATCTAGAAAGCTGTGTTTCCTCTTCCTCTTTCATCGGAATTATTGGAAATAATTCCCTAGTTTCCAGTGGGTTCGTTACCTATTGCGTGCCTTTTTGCGCCCAAAACAAAGGTAACTGCCTTTGGTGGTATACTCTCAAAGTGATCGATCGCAAACCTGTACGTCGACAGCAGCGTAAAACATGAGCAGATATTCCCCAGCAGTGGGGACGCCTCGGAGAGTGATAAGGGAAGTTTCTGTCGAAGGCTTTCAGCGAAAAAGACCCAGCAATCACGTTGTAAGTACATGATATTTTTACCATCTACTGTTATACCTTGCAAAGAACGGACAGCTAATATCATTCGTGTATTTTTTCTGGTTTAAAGGTCTATTCTATAAAGGTTTTATGGTCGGACGGCACCGTTAACATTATATATCGGAGATTCAGAAAAATTACGCAGCTTGAGGTAAGTAGAGTTGTACAATCGTATTCCTCTTTAGGATAGGAGCTGTTGCAAAAATTAATTGATGGTGTATTGTCTATTGCTGTTAATCTTAATCCCCAGTAGATACTTTCTACGACTCTTGGGCGTGAGTACTTGAAATTGTCTCTTTTATTTCTACTTTTGGTGTCATTTATGTTGTTCATCTAGACGATCTTTTAGATTTGGCATTGCTCGGCCCAACCCAAATATGTGGGGGACCTTTCATCATAGAGGGAGCGCCGTCTTCATAACGGTTAACCGGCTTGGAAAGCCGGAAACTTAAAACTTTGAACTCGTATAACATGACTAGAAATATGTTGAGAGGAGTTAATTCAGCTGCAAATGGTGTAGAGAAAGGGTAGTTTAAAAGACGCAATAAAGATTCAATCAAGACATTACAAGAGCTCACTTAAGATGCAAAGTTATCTATTTGTATTGTGATGCTCAATTAACAAAATTGAAAGCAGATTCTTTCCATTTAATCTAACTAAAGGTGTCTTTTATTCTTTTTTCTTAGAGCAACCTTTGAGCATCTTTTCCACTGAATAAACGCAGCAGAATCAAGATCCCGTCAGTCCAAGGTGCCATGGTCTCTGGAGGAAATTCACCAAAACAACTTTCTCAGTTGTAGTCATACAGATAAGAAGCTAGGGTTAGAGCTCTTGCGCTTCGATTACGAGAAAAAATTAGCAATCTTAAGACTGTGAAGGAAAACGTTTCCTTCAGTTTCATCGCTCACTCACGTGTGTTAGCTTATCGTTTGAACGTCACCTTTCGAAACTTTCTTTCAAGTTTAATTTCTGTGACTAGAGGCTAGTGTATGCTCATTAAAATAACCATCTTGCCTGAAGAAATCAAAACCCGTGGAACTAGTATCACAGCCCTGCCCAGAGAGTTGTTTAATACTAATCGCGAGAATATTCCAAAATTGTTGTTTACCACACACAATAAAGACTCTGAAACTCACAATCGCTGTTCAATATTTCAGGGAAAATGAGTTTCCTACCAACAACTGTTCATGCGAAGGTGGAGAGGATTCAAGAATTTGTCCTGGTGAGTAACATGGCAGGTTTAGCACAGTACAAGAGTCTACCTTGTAAGTTAATAAGAGGTTAATAAGAGTTAATAAGATTAATAAGGTTAATAAGAGTTAATAAGATTAATAAGGTTAATAAGAGTTAACTGAGAAAACTTAAGAATTTCGATTTTAGCACTCTAGGACCAATCTGTAAATGTAATACGTGTAGTTGACTTTAATTGTACATACACATACATTGTCATTTTTTATTCATATTCATCTACTGCAATGTCTTTCACTGAACAAAATGTTTAGACTCTTTTAATTATCAATATTAATCACCTACAATTTTACAATTATCATTCATACTCTGAACTTATATATTTTTTATCTATAAAGTTTTAAGTACTTCTAATAATTTACCTTTAATTATAATTAATTTATAGTCTACCGTTTTATACATGAGCCTCTGGCTCGGGCAATTGGGCAACCATGCCTCACGTTAGACAATAAACTTTGATTGATTGATTGATTGATTGATTGATTGATAGGAACATGTATTGCACTTTTTGGCGCTAAGAAACGGACTGTTCGGTTTTGGAAGGTTAGCTAGCTACAGTCTATTTTTATGTGATGGAATTTTCAACCGAATCCTTCAAGATCTCAATTTTTTTTTTTTTATGTGGACCCAAAATTTTTGTGAAACAGATGTCAATAAAGCCACCTGTACACGATATTACTCACCCTTAGTAATGTATTCATGGTCTAGGATTTGATCACACTACCCAAACACATATCCGGGTGTGAGCTGGTGACAAGTTTTTTTACTCCGCGCCCTGAGGATCTGGAAGTTTTCAAAAGGATCAAAAGAAAGTTAGTGCTTGCTTGACTCAATAAATCAATATCAAATGTACTCAGACAATATCAAACTTCTATTTTGAGCTCAGGTAATTTATCTGGCTGACAATGAATGAACGTGTGTGTGTGCATCTTGCAGAAAACCACCTCGAAAAAAAAGAGAGTCGAAATTTTCGATGAAATCATCTCTGTTAAGGAGGTTGTCATCGAAATTTCTCACAGGTGGGTTTATTAGAGAAGAGTAAGAGACTAAACTTTTTTTTTCACAATTTTAACGATGAATGACGCCAAAAAATAGTACAAGACTTCCAGTTTTTGGATAAAAAAAATCGCTTATATTCCAGGATTGATGCTCTTCATTAAAATGTCTTGCAATAATAAAAAGTAGGTATATGGCTCTTGTCATTAGGTTTTTCCAAATGACTTCCAAAGTTAGCCTGGCCAGCTGGTCCAAAATTGGAAAATTAAGAAGCGAAGGAATTAATAAATCCAATTCTTAAGGCGACGAAATCTTAGTTTTGGTGAGGATAGTATAGAATATTTCTACGGGAGCTTCAGTTGGTAATTCAGTAGCTCACCGTTTTGCGATGTTTTCGTTTCAATAGCAAATTCTATCGGGGAACCAGTGCTTTTGGAGCAGTTTGTTGCGTTGGAGAATTACCAGAAGAAATATCTCAGTGACATTGGCCTTACCAAAGGATACACAGTGGGTGTGATAAAAAAACACGAGAGCGGTGAGAGCCTGAAAGAACGCTAAGGGACCGGTCATTATTTTTTGCCTTGAGGGAGGGGAGGGAAGGTCGGAAGTTTTGTCACATTGATATTAACCTTATCCTCCCTAGCTAGGCTTCTGTAGTATTCTAATGATATTATTTGCAGTCAATTTTTTATAGTCCTCCCCTTTATACTGTGTTAGAGACAACTAATGCCCCCATTGTTTCTCTGAAACCATGTGATCTCCCCAATAATCCCCCGACCTCCCTCCCTGGTGACAAATATTGAGTGGCAAAATCAGCGCTCACTTTAGAGAAATAAATGGATCAAATTTTGGATGGCGTTCTTATGGGAATACAGTGAGCAAACCAACTTTTTCCCTTGGTTTTATGTCAGGCTGGTGGCATGCAGATTGTGAGGGTGAAATTGGTTGGGTACCAGCCTCCTTCATAAAGCCTTTATATGGCGGTAATGATGACGACGATGACGACGATATTGTCACAGAGATATTTGCCCCCGGTCAAGGTAAGAATCCAGTTACAGTTTTAGCCGCTGAGGTGAACACAGACAGACAGAAGAGACGCAAGACAGAAAAATTGGTGGAAGGAATAATTGAACCTATCTTTTAGTATGCGATTTTCCTCAAAAAAGATGTGATTCCAGAAAATTTTTCGATCTTGAAAATCCAGTAACAGACTAGTCTTGACAAACAGAAATTGCACTGACGGTGAATGTATGAAAATCATAGAAATAACAATGGAAAAAATGTGGATACTTGTGTTATTGATTCGTTTTTGTGTGAAAGGTAATGGTGAATTCTGTGCTCGAGTCAGGCCGCCCACCCGGTTTTATCAGAGATTTTACCAGTTTCCCTGGGATTAATGACCTATGGGTAATGTCTGACCTTCACCAAGGTTGGACGTTATTCCGTCACATATGTCTTGGCAGGTGTCTGATAATTATTTCCACTCCTGTAGAGAGAGCGTCTTTAATTACAGAGTAATAAAGATGACTGCAAATCAGGCTAAAAAAGAAATTGAATTTGGACCAGGAATATATTGCATTGACAATTTTTGCCACCGCGTCTCTGAACCTTGTTTGAGCGGCTTCAAATCAGTAGCTCTAAACATCTTTGTGAATGTGGGATGTAAATCCGGAGTAAATAAATAATTAACTTTTTTGTTTTGTTATTATTTTTACAGAAGAGATTTACATGACCACAAGTTCTTACCGGGCGAAGCACTGTGATGAAATCAATTTTGAAATCGGTGTGAATCTTTATGTGATCGAGAAAACTCTCGACGGATGGTGGAGGGTTAGGTAAGTCAGCCATGTGATATCCAACAAGAATACCGCTGCAAATTTTCCTTTTTTAAGGGAAACAGTCATGTGAATGGTTGGATTTTCATATCTGCCTTACCTCACACCTCACATGCTTGTGTCATCTAAAACTGTAGTATGAAAAATTGTTTCCTAGATATGGTAACAAAGAAGGTTGGGCGCCATCTGTTTATCTTAAGTCTTAAGAGGATTTCATCAGGTAACTCGGCAAAGAATTTAAGACGGATGGCAGCAGTGGGTCTTCAGCTGAGAGATGACGAAATGGATGACATCCGCGAAGGAGAGCTGCAAGGAAGAGCACAGCCTAATGGTAAGGATCGCAGGATCATTGGGGATTGAGTTCCCACTCTAGATCTTCATCTTCATCTTCATCGAGATCTACATCTTACATTTTGCATTCCAAGAGACATTCGTCAGATCAGAAGCTCTCCCTCCAACATACTGTGTCAGGTTCTATCAGCTTATTTTACTTTGAAAGTTGTGATCTTGACCCTAAGTACCTAATTTTTACTTGACGTAATGTGGTAAATGAATGTTAAGACAACGAATAAAACATGAACAATTACCCCGTAAGTTTAGAATCAAACAGGAAGGACCTTCATACAGGCGCTATGCCTATGGATCTACAGATGACGACTTGTTTTCAGTGATGAGAAACCACACGACTTACGAAAATTCCTCCAGTGACGATCTATCGGTGTTTAACACATCTGCATCTTAGGGCAGAAAGAGAAGAATACATTCAAAACGCATGCACTCGGTTGTAGTCAAGACCTCGATTAGCCACTCCAAAAGGCACAGAAGACAAGTCTATCAAGCGACTGCTAGCTACCAGGCCACAGAAAATGGTATGATTGATTCGTACGAGGGAGACATAGTGCAGGTGATACGGAAAAGTAAAGGTGGATGGTGGCTCGTGGAAATTCACGATGAACTAGGCTGGGTACCGTCCCATTTCCCTGAGCCGATCATGCGCTATGCTGAAAAAACTTGGGCTCGGTAATGAGAGTCAAATTATGGACACTCCTGGCGGAATTCCAAAGCCTTTAGGACTGATAAACAACATCGGAGTTCCAATAGTTTATCGATTGTTGTTTTACACGGAAAGGCTTAGATCCATTTAAAAAATACTAGACACAGATTTTAAAGCGTACTTATTCCAAATGAACTGGCTTCTAAACAATACTATTTTTAGAAAGAGGAACTCTGAAACAAAGGACGACACTCAAGGGTTCGCTTTGACCGAATTCATGCGTCATTAAATATTCTTTGTTTCACTTTCATCGAAGGGTGTGCAATCAGTTAGAATCTTAAGAGCGTCAGATAAATCCGAAGCATTGCTTTTTTGAAGAATTTTTTTTACATTAGACTTGCTCGCAACACATTATCACGAAGTATCTATCGATTATTTACGTAAGAACAAAATAATAAATATCGCCCAAAGTATTCCCACTCATTGTATCTGTCATTAACAGCTATTGTTGAACTGTATTCGAATATCCAAGAGACAACACGTATCTCAAGTGTTTTGCTGAAACCATTCTCCGAGAAGACGTGCCTGATATCATCGTGCACGTGTAAAACTATTTCTTTTTTGTTCATTCCTGATGCCTGGAAGATAACCGCAAGGCCCCTTTCTTCAGTAGACAGGGGTGAGAAAATGTAGATAGGAACGAGAGCTGTAAAATTTTTAGCACGAATACCGGTTGTTTGGAATGAACATCAAGAAAAGTCTTCGGCGTTTTCTTTTATTTGCCTTCTTTGAAAAGTGAGTTCTGGCATCGATGTCTTCTACCTACGATATACATACTGATCATGGACTTTTGTTTGACCGCTTCAATATTCGCCGCAAAGCTTACGTCGCTGATAAGGATTACGTGTTCAATTCTATTTGACAAACGAAGCATGGAATATATGCAATAATAGTGGGCTTCTTAGAGCGAAAGTGCCAAATGCTAATACATTTTCGTCATTGTTGTTGATTAATGTAGTGGTTTTGGAGCAAGCGACAGAAGAGATTAGGCGTTAATATTTGTGCTTGTAGAAACTGAAAACAACGTGAACTGAACTAAGTTCTGGTTACGATGGAGAATCGAACGGTGAAAGAGGCATCTGTTGAAGGGGTGCAACGGCGAACCAAACCTAAAAAACACTTCGTAAGTTTTCATTTATTAACATATTGTGGCTAAGCGATGTCTGTAACGATGAAACCTGTTTTGGGCAATCAACAGTTCAAAACTAGTTACGCAATTATCAGTTTTGAAAGTTCCAGGGAAGATAGCAGTAAGGGAATTTGTGTGTGACAATCTTTGCGTGATTGGAGCGATGAGAGGTACTTGGCTAAATAGTTTTGTTGGCGTCTTATTTGTAAACGCATAAGTGTAGCTCAGAAAAACACCAATTCCTAAATAAGTAAGTAATTGCTTGGCACGAATCTACGTGCTGCTGAAGGACAAAATGGCCTATTTCAGCTGTTTGGTTAGACAGTCCGCCTAAATTTTAACCTTGAAACAGATATCATACGTATGCAAATTTGTGATCCGGCTTATGCAAGTGGGAGGAACCTCAGCAAAAAAATAACCGGTTCGTATCATTTCTTTCCCTCCCGGGATTCCCTTACTACAGCTTACCTTGCGTAACTCCTGCTTTTAGACAAAGAAAACAACAGTTACTTACGCTTCGCATTTTTTAATTTTGTACGTGTTCATCGGATTTGCTTTATAAACATCACAAAGTGTTTAACGCTTGAGAAAATTATTTGTAAAAAATCGTTCTCAAGATAGCTTCGGTTGAAAGTGAAGAGTCAACTAGGGCTTTAGTGGACATCGGAGTTGTAGCATTCTTTTATGCACGCGAGTATTTTTGTTTTCGTACAACTTGTTCATCGAATTTGGTGTATAAACATGACCAAGTGTTTAACGCTTGAGAAAAGTCTTTGAAATGATCGTTCTTATGATAGCTTTGGGCAAACGTGAAGGGTCAAATAATTGAAGTGCACTTCGAAGTTTTAGCATTATTTTATGAACGCAATTGAAAAATGATAACACTGATCAGGTTGTGCTCTAAGAAACGCTTGAAATTGTAAAAATTAGTGCAGTTTTGATACTTCAATATGTAAATCTAAAAGTGTCTACAAGTAGATTTTAAAATAATGTATTTGGGAGTATTCACATTAAAATCGAAAGTCAAAAATCTGTTTTGTTCAAGGATTCGTCAAGGTGCTTTCTGGAAACACTTTAATGTGTGTTACCAGAGAGTTCCGAAGTGTTAGTGACTTGTAACAAATAAATTTTTTAGAGGACCATTTCATGCAGAGGTACCTCGAAATTCAGTTTCATTGGTAGACTATAAACACAAATATTCATTTTCGAATATTTGTGGCTTAAAGAGACCGATAGAAAAAAAAAGAGATTAAACTGTTCAAAGGACTTAAAAAAAGATCGATTAAGTCTCGAAATAAGACTTTCCTGTCGGTACGACAAAATTATCGTTTGAACCCCTGAGGCAACTCTTTTAAATGGTTCTTTGAATGAAGATAACGTTTAATGTATCGCAACTCTTTATTTAATGACTACGAAATACTTCAATGGCCTAACTCTGTTTTTAATATTTCCAAACTTATCCTGTTCTTTCTCATCCGTTTCTGCAGATGTTTTGTGTCAAGGTTTCATGGTCAGATGGCACAGTGAACTTGGTATATCGCAGATACAGCGAATTCTTACACCTGCAGGTTTGTTGATTTGTTCGCAATAGACATGTTCATTGCTTAGTGCATGTATTTAATCCCATCTGAATGGTAATTTGTTTTAGAAATGGAGTCAACATCTTCTTTTATGGTCGATCCTTTGAAATTTTCAACAATGAAAAAAAAGTAATGTTCTATTCCCACCAACTTAATTGTATATCCATAATTGAAATATTGAGCGACTAAAAGGTTCCTGATGAATTGCAGTGGCAGATCGTTTGAAGGACAATAAATAGTTCATTGTGTAGTTAATTAAGTTTTCTTGGACTCGCAAACAACTGCAGTTCACAATTTACCTAGATATGACTCTGGAAAGGGAAATGCATAGAATATTGAATCTCTCAGATTTAGGTTTTGACCTTAGTTTTTTTCTGCTTTATGTCTAAAAGAGAATATGTGTTTTTGAACCTAAAAGGCTGCATTTTCGTGTCTTAGAGCGATGAAGTCTCAGAAATCTGGGAATCTCTTGCACAATGAACCTAATTTTTGTAAATTATCATGCAGTATTCAAGTTAATTTTTTTTTTCGTGGTTTGATGCAAGTCATGGCATGTCACTTGATTGAAGGCTTGCCTCTGAAACATTTCTTTTTAAATGTCGAATTATTCTGTTTTCGGAAGCACCTCGTTGTAAAAAGAACAGACTAGGATGCTCCAAAGTTTAGAGGCTATCTCTCTGAGTCCTGAACGTTCATTGCGTAATTCATGTCGGTTCAGCACAGCGTTTTTCTTCCTCAGTGCATCTATTCTTTTAATGCCTTCTCTGTTCCGATAAATCTATCGTGACCTATTAACTAGGAAGAAGGAGACAATACTGATCCCGTAGAGTCACGCACTGCAAAGAACGTCATACTTTGTTAACTACCAAAAAAACGAGAAAGAGTGCTCAAAATTCTGGCCTCAAAGTTGAACCGTTCGATGTCAGCGGAAATTTTCTGGAATATCTTTCGTGCACAAGAAGATCGTGTACCATCAACTTTTACAGTGCATAGTTTTTTATTTTTCTGACTTAGAGGCTTACAGTACATGGGTTTTATTTTTCTTTCTTGGAGGCTTACAGTGCATGGGTTTTATTTTTCTTTCTTGGAGGCTTACAGTGCATGGGTTTTATTTTTCTGACTTAGAGGCTTATAGAGCATGGGTTTTATTTTTCTTTCTTGGAGGCTTTTCTTAAGGAAACCGTCGTAGGGCATTATCTTACAGATAATCAGTGGTAGGAAATGACGATATACTGTCAAATAGGAAGGGCTTTGTGATATTGTTGTACTCCTGGTGGGTTTATATTTGCAGGGAAGCAATTGACAGCCGAAGAAATAATCACGACAGTAATGAAAATAAGAAAAAGTCTGCTAAGAATGTTTTCCTATTTTCACGAGCAATTGATGCAAAAAATTTGAATTGAACTAAAGAGAGAGACACTTGGATCCTTCCTAGAAACTTTGACAGCGGGCATTCAAGTTGTTCTTAGTCAAAGAGATAGCGTGACCACCAACTCACGTGTCTATGCGTCATTGACCAAAGCGCCAATCAAGTATTTGTACGCACAGCTGAAAGCATGAACCGAATTCTTTTATAACTGAGCGACAACAAGGGTCTGCGCGAAGAAGCATTTTTTATTGTGACAGAATGCAAAATTCTCGCAACACACAAAAAAAGTAAACAAACGTCCCTATTGGTTGGTCAAAGACACGCCAATTTTTGTACTTTGGTTTGAGGGAGAACATTTGATACAGTTAACCGATAACTGTGGATGAAAAGCGCAAAATTAACGAGAAAAATGGAGAAAATCAAAGCTTAAATCCTTTTGAGCCGCTATCTCAGGGACAAATCTTTATTTACGCACGCCCGTGTGTAAATAAGATGACATGAGCTTTTTTTTTTTTTTACCTGGCTGCAGAGTTGCCGTCCTGTTAAGCTGCAGTGCAATTTTCCTACTCTATAAATATCGGCATCGACCTTTTAGGTCCTGATCCATAAAGCAGGCAAAACAAAGCCGAAAAAAAACTCACAAGTTGCGCGTTTCGCAAATTCGCAGGAAGACCAGTTGCAGCAAATTTTGGCCGAAAGATATTCATTGATAACTTCTGCCCAGAGTCTTTGAATTTTAAAACATTTTATGGTGACACTTGAGTTCCTTAAATAGAGCAAGCACCTACTATTCATGATCGCTTTGGATCGGCTGACTTTGTCGCTTGAATTATCGTCAACCTTAACGCCGTAATGGATGGAAAAATGGTACAAAATACGAAAATAAAGAACGAGGCCACATTTTAACCGCCTTAAATGAACAAGCTTGATCGATAAAAAATTTGCTATATGCCAAAAGCCAGCCTCAAGCGATTTTTTTTGCTTGCGTGAACTGGGCAGGCAATATTGAGCTTTCACAAAAGCCCTTGTTGCCTTCTCGCGTGTAACTTCAAAACATTCAAATGGCCTTAGGTCATTTTGACTTAGCCAGCCGTATCTTAGGATAAAATCCAAAAGCTGTGTTTAAGGATATTGATTACTGCAAGAGTTTTGGACAGGAATTGTCAATGACAACTCAGATCACGTTCTTTTGCATTGAGCTTCCTGAGCAACGGGTGGTGTTTAGGATAAACAAAACTTCGTTGAACAATTAACTGAAGGAACGCCAAAAAACTCTGTAGCTTTTTTTGCTTAAGTTTCTCTTTTCAGACCCTTATTTATTTGCCACTGGATCAACAAAAACTTGAAAAACAATCACAGCACAACTTTCTTTGAGACGTGTTCAAGTTGTTTTGAAAAATCAGTTTTATTCAACTCGCTGACGCTGTTGCTGAGCTGACATCATAACTTCTTACGTCACCGACCTAAACACGTCTGACCCAATTTCATACTTTGTTGAACTTTTCAGCTCTTAAACACTCCTTTTTTGGTTTGATAATGGCTCGATCCGAAAACATAATTGGTGACCAGAGATGCCCTGCCAATTTTCCTTACGTTAAAAATACCATGTTTCTATATGCTTAGTTCTTGTCTTGTCTTGTCTACGGTTCAATGCATGCTTTTGTTTCTCCATTTCTTAAAATACAAATGGTTTTTTGTAATATTTGAATGTTTCTCTAATGTTCCATGCTGATCAAAATGAACTCCGTATTTGCATTTAGTCGACCATGAGTCAAGGAAGTCGATGAAGGCAAATGCGAGCGGAAAAAATAATCTACCAACTACCCTGTTTGCTTTCTCCCAATCCTTTCAGAGATCCAACACAAAATTGGCAATTAATATCTACCTTACTCAAAAAGCAAATGTTTCCGCATTATTGTATAAATACCTATAACACAGACAAAAAAACCTTAGGGACCGTTCATTTTTTACAAGGCTGGGGGGGGGGGGGGGGGGCTGGTGGGATTTGGGGGTTTCACCAAAAAAAAGTGGCCTCAAAGGGGGGGCCATCTAAAAAAAATAAGGCAAAAAGGGGGAGTCACGTAAAATATTTTTTAGTTATGCTTTAAGATGGGATATGTTTTACTATTCTTAAAATTTACCTGTATTGGTGGGATCATGGAAAAAATTAAACGACTGAAGGGGTTATGCAACTTTTTAATGAAAGTTATATATCCCACCAGCCCTCCCCCACCCCGCCCACCTCGTAAAAAATGAACGGTCCCTTAAAATTTTTCGTTCGGGAAATTTCGTCCGGTCACCCTATCGCGCAATATTTATGAGGGGCTGTATTTAGGATAGACCAAGAATCGTAATAGTAGTTGCGTTGTTTTTGTTGATTTAGATGTATGATTTGAATTTCTTTTGGTGTTTTAGACAATGCTATTTCAAGCATTTCCCGGCCCATTTAGCAAAAAAAGTTCCAGGAGACAGGCCTTCACTCCACTGCCCGGTGAGACAGTAAACCTTAGTATTTAGTGTAAACCTTCATAAATCGAAAGTCTTCTTTTTCATTTTATTACTTTATCGATCGTACTCTGAAGAACTACGTGAGGACTGAATTTAATCTATTCGTCAAGGGGCCATTCTTCTTCTGAGTTGCCATACATTTTCTAAATCGGTTTCTTCCCTAACGCATTTTATTTCCTGATGACTGCCTCGGTTTCCCAGACAGCTCGACCCAAAAGAACACGATTATTCCAAAATGAGGGCCCCACCACTGGTCTGAACTATCAGGACGATCACATCTTCTGCATAAAAGTAAACACAAGAGTTCTTAGTCGTTCAACTCTCAAGATTTATTACGATATTCCGTCTACTTAGTGCAATTCATTTCCTCGGAAAGTACATAAGACAGTTTAATGTTTTATATGACTAAAACCTCGAAAGGGTAGTAAAGATCCTGCTCTGCGGGTGTAATTTGGGCGAGCGAATACTCAGTATTTTCTCAGGAGGCTGGAAGAGAAAGAAATTTGTACCAAGGGAGTAAGTGATGGTCATTGATAAAGAGACGGGCTGGTGTGCGGGAGCAAACCGCCCCCTAACCTCACCGTCCACTCTGACTCCAGATCAAACATGGCGTTTGGATAAACGATCACGAGCTAATAACGTTGACTCGTCATAACAAGACGGCTGTACTGCAAGCTAGATAACATGTTCACTAGATAACATATACTGGAGTTGCAAGGAGAAGTTATATGCTAAAGGGTTAAGCCTGCTCGCCTGGATCTTTGCAAAGTTCGTCCAAAGTTAGGCGATCTGGAAGATACCTATGTTATGCGGAGTTTAGACCTATGCCCGTAATAATAATAATAATAATGATAATAATAATAATAATAAAGACTTTATTTTACGAGGGTAACACATAATAGCATAGCTAATAAACTTGTGGCCCTCACTCAGAAATAATTACAATATAAAACTAGTATAATACAATATGAAAATAGAAACTAATATAATATAATATAATTACAAGATAAGTAAAGAAACTAATAAAATGTATGAATATATACAATATAACTAGTAAGAATGAAAAAAAGGAAACTATACACAAAAATGACTTAAAAGTTGTTGCTGCGAAAAAATATTAGTCCACATATTGTGCTTGAAGCACCTTATGCTGTCCGCCATCCGTATGCGTAGTGGTAACTCGTTCCAAATTTTGGTTCCGGTGACGAGAAAGGTGCGCCCACCTTCAGTTTCCATGTTATATCTGGGGCACAGTACATTTAGAAGCTAAGTTTAGCTTGTTCCTACCTATTTTAGATTCATTCTCATCAAGGATCAATGTTGGTGAGTCAATATTTACAAGAATGGAGCAAGTGAGCTTCTTCATCAAGGTACATAATTTTTTTACTGGATCTTACCGTTTCTCCCTTCCTGAAATGAGGGAACAGTAATTATTCATTGCAGGGGGGCTGGGGTGGGGGAAAGGGGGATGATGGATGTGTGAGAATTAGACTATAAAGGACGAAACAGCGAGGCGCGGTGGCTTCATGGTTAGTGCGCTCGACTCCAGATCGAGTGGTCCTGGTTCGAGCCCTAGCTAGGGACATTGTGATGTGTTCTTAGACAAGACACTTTACTCTTAAAGTGCTTCTCTTCACCTAGGTGTTTAAATGGGTACCCTGCATTGGACTGGCATTCCATCGAGGGGGGGGGGGGGGTAGAAATACTTCTAGTCACTCCATGCTACGGAAACCGGAGTTAAGCGCCAGCCTGATGGGCCACTTGGCTCGTATACAAAGGATCAGGTAAATTTCATCGTTACAATCACAATCCTCCGGCCCCACCATAGGCAAAAAATAATGACCAGTCCCTAAAACCATACTAGGAAGTAACCTTGAGGCATTACAATCTAAGAGAGGCCTAAAGCCCTTGGTGGACGGAACACTGGCTTTTGGACCCTGTCTAGTTGAAAGGGTGTATTTCTATTTCAAGCTGCCTTGGTACAATTGATGAAGAACAAACAATAAATGATATTTTCTCAACAGGATATTCTTGCCATGGATTACATCGTGGCACAATCACAGCACGTCATAAAATTTTTAACACCCACACAAGAAGATCTTGAACCGATATCCCAACCACGGTAAGGTGGCTTCTTATAGAGTAGAGGCGGTTTCGTATAAAGTGCCTTTTGGGAAAAGTTGTTATGGAGCTATCTTAAACATGATATCAAGAAACTCCAAGAATAGTAAAGGGACAAAACATATGCAATGACAAAAGAATGCAAAGAAAACCTCAAACCCTCGTGGAAAAGAATATCCTTGTATTTGTTAAACAGTATCAATGTCGTACCGCATTACGTACACTGCTTAAGATTGAAAAGAGTGTTAGAGTTTTCTTCTCTGAGAGGGGAGACTCGTAAGGACTTATCAATGTATTCTAAAAAATGTTGTTTTGTATCTTATTCCCTCATAATACTCAGAAAAATAAAGGTCAAGAAAGCTAACCGTGGTAGGAGAGGTAGTACTTTCACTCAGACTGTGAGAGGAAGGTTTACAAAGAAGACTAAGATTTGTGAGTGATGTTTTGTTTCTGTCCATAGCAAGAAAAAATAAATTATGACTTAAATCCTTTTGTGCTACTTTACAATAACCGATTAGGTAATTCCGCTGTAAACGTTCTTTGCAGGAGGTGGTAAGGCTGAGTTGAATAATGTTTGGAATGGCAGTTTCTCTGTTAATAACCTGAATTCATGATTTAAACATGTCATGCCTTAATTGTTTCTGTCAATTTTTGTCCCTCAAAATACACGTGGATACCCTCGAGTGTCTAACGAAACCTTATATCTCAGTAACAGGGAAGACGTTTGTCTGTATTTACAATTACCTAGGCCGAAACATTTCGTACGAAAATACATGAACTTAGAAATTTCCTAGGTCTCCTTTCTAGTCATCTGCAGTTAAGTGGTCGAGCCCCAGAGGGAAAATCCGAAGGCCTAGGGTACGATTCGGGGTGGAAATTAAGTTCAGAATTTTCTCTTCGTCCTGTATTTGCGACAAAAGGCACAACTATTTGCTGCCAGTTATAAGTTAGTTTTTTTGTTTGTGAATCTACTGAATTTCTCATTCAGGGGGTAATAAAATCAGTTCACCTATAATTTTGGAACACTTTGTGGTCATGGATGATTACAAGAAGATGGCTAAGAGTGATATTAACCTGAAGAAAGGAAAAGTAGTTGACGTCATTGAGAAAAGAGAATGCGGTGAGTACACAAAAAACAAAATTTATGACCGATGTTTGTTACTTACCAATCATTGTAGCTTACATAACCTCTGGCTCTTTGGGGATAACTGTTGAAAAGCTTCGATGTATCCGGGAATCACAAAAGCAAAAACAAAAAAACAGACAAACGAACAAATAAACAAACAACTGAAATTTGCAAATAAAAGGTCCTGTCAGTTGTCACATAGAGAGCTTCTTTGTTAGGTTTGCTTCGGGAAAGAGCAGCTATTAAACTTTTAAAAACAGCACATTGGATTTGTGGAGAGTTAAACAATGTCCTGGGGTACGAGTTCATACTGTAACGACAATCCTCGAAAGAAAGGGAAAAGAACCGCTTTGAACCCGGGACAATCCCTCCGATGGGGGGTTTGGAGGGTTTCGCGGGGTATCACGTGGTTTTCAGAGACACGGAGGGGACTCTCAGTAGTCACCAACAGAGTATAAAGGTGAGACTATAGAACACTGACTGCCAATTAACTTCCAAAGAGGGGCCATCATAGGATTATGAGAGAGCCTTATGGGAGATCAGGCAAATTCTATCATGACACTAGCAAAACCCTCCACCCCCCTCCCCTCAGTGATATTCTACAACCGGCTCCTTAGGATAGGCTCAAGTTATCGAGGGTGAATTACATTAATCGTATAATCAAAAGACAATCAACAAATGATCAAACGTGGTTAATTGTGGCCTTACCAATTGCTCGTGCAGGCTGGTGGTTGGTCGAGTCTGAAGGGGAAGTGGGCTGGGCTCCAGCACTGTATCTTGAGCCCGCGGACGAAATGACAGAATATGGCAATATACAAACATTTCAAGTTGGAAGAGGTGAGATCATTTGAATGTCAACCAGATATCAAATTAATTACACAATGTTAGGTTTTGATAGAGTAAATCTTCTTCTCGTCAGCTAATGCAGCTCTTTTCTGCAGGTGAATTCTATGTGACAGCTAAGCGTTATGTTGCCAGTGAAGATGATGAACTGAGTTTTGAAATTGGAGTTAACCTGCAAATCCTAGAGAAAAACTATGACGGATGGTGGAAAGCCTCGTAAGTTCCTAGAAACGGATTAATCAGATCTCTCTCTTTGCTCAGTATCCAAAAAAACTCATCAAAGTGTAACCCAGAAGGAAACACTGAGCCCGTCGATCAGCAATTAGCGATGCAGATCACTTGATACCAAGCCGTTGGCGAGGTTACCGGTTGTGAATCATCATCTAGACTAGAAAATCTACGTCATATTGCCGCTCTTCCTTGGAGCGAAATTAAAAAGGAAATTTTGATTCAGCCCATGATGTTTTTGGTATCAACCAGAAGGCAATCGAAAATTCTAAGAGATTTCTCCTTATAACAACACCGTTTGACATTTCTCTGGCATCATGAAAGGTGTAACTTTACTTTGTTTGGACCATCGCTCGTACTGGTGGAGGATGTCGTAGTTTCCTTAGCGCGAAGAGACCAGGAAAGTTGTTATTTCTCCTGGGTGAGACGTTAGTCTATTTAAGGCTCCCCCTCTGCTCAAAAAAATCGTTCTCATCAAGCTTCCTTGGGACCCATTTATTCATTTACTTATTCTGTTTCCTAAAGAATACAACATGGTTATAAGCCGACCTTTATTATCCACGTCTCCTGGATTATATAAAATTATAACAGTGATAATTTTTTGACAGATACCTTGGAAGAGAAGGATTGGTGCCCGCAATGTATCTGAAACGGCTGGGATACGATCGAAGGCAATCGAGAAATGGAAGAAGGAAATCCAGACTGTTTGCCAAAAATCAGCTCCGTGACTTTGATGATGGCGATGACGACAACATAGGAATGATCAGAGGTATGAAATTTTGATTAAATCACGTCATGTGTTGTTTAAAATGGTGGATTCCTCGTTCTGTCATAGTAAGAGGCTAACGTGGCGTAGAAATCACACGCTGGCCAGGATGATAAATTTGCTTTACTCTTCTCATTGTAAACCGCCAATCGTCTGGTTAATCATTCAAAGCGTTTCTTAATTTCACTTCCCCCCTCCCCCCCCCCCCCCCAAAAAAAAGACAAAAAACAAAAAACAAAAAACAACCGCCCTTTTGAAGCACCTTTAAAAGCAAGTGACCGATTAATGGTTGGCTTTAGTTTCGCATCTAGTTATTTTTTCAGGCGTGGTGGGGATTGGGGGGGGGGGGGGGGAGTGGTTGTGAGTGTTTTCTTAGTGAATCATAGTATAGGGAAGAACGGCAAAAAACAGATGGAATCCCGGATGGATTTTAAACACCCGATTGGATTTCGATTTATTTTTAATTTTTAGTACCCATAGCACAAACATAACTATTTGGATTTAGCCTGCATTGAACTCAGTTGAGGTTTTTATTTTAATTGTGTAACAGGTATCAAAAGAAGCAACTTGAAAAAGAGAAAATTAAAATTATAATTTTTCGGTCAGAGTATCCTTTCTAGTGCTGAGCAGTCAAAAATTCCAGATTGATGTTAGTGCATTTATTAAAAAAATCATGACGATTTTTTTCCTGTTGTTACGTTTTACAGAAATTCCTGAGTTTGGGAAAGAAAGCAAAAAGGTAAGTGACTGAATCAGAAAATCTTTCTCTAAGAATTAAGGTCCTGTAATACGGGCAACATTTTTCTTCAACTTGTCTTGCAACATTGTTGCATTGCACGTTGAAACCCTTTGTTGCGCGTATTACCACGTTTGTGGCCAACTTGTCTTGCAACAAAATATAGTGTTGCAAGTTGAGGCAACGTGTTACGCAAAGTAGACTCGAGTTCTTCTTTCTGCAACAAATTTTAGTTTTGCTTCAACTTGCCTTGCAACAAATTTGAATTCGACGCCTGTGTTTGGCTGTCGCAAAGCGCGGCGACGCGGCAAATTTAAAACAAATATGGCGGACGGAGACGAGCTTGAGGCTGTTGAAGTAGACCAGAAACTTTCCGAGAGCCAAAAATTTTCCCTATACAAAGACCTGGAGGGTTATCGTAGTATGTGGGACACATCGTATGTCCATTCAAAAAACAAGCAGCAAAACAAGCAGCAAAAGGAGAAAGGCTTAGAGGAACTGTCAGAAAAGTATAACTTATCGCCAGGTTACCTAAAACGACAACTTCATACTGTGCGGACTGCCTTGGCACGGGAAATTAAGAAGGAAAGTGACTGGCAGAAGTCCAGGTGGAGGTTCTTCGACTCGTTAAGTTACATGAAAGAAGACGTTCTTCCTTCGCTAAGGGCGGCAAAAGAAGAAAATGAGTGGACGGAGAACGAGACAGAGCAGTTGATAGAGTACTATCAACAAAATGACATCCTATGGAATCACAGCCTCTCATCCTACCGGGACAGAGACTTGAAGGAACTAAGCTACACAAAGCTATCCGACCTTCTCTCTGGTAGAAGCCACGATGACATTAAAAGTCGGTGGAATGTGCTCAAGACCTTTTTTAGCCGAGAGGTTAAAAAAGAAGACAGCAAGGTCAGTGGAACCGGTAGGGTCGGCGTATACACATCGCAGTGGAGATATTTGAAATCTTTGATGTTTATCAAGGGGAGTGACGACGTCGACCCTGCTATTTCAACACTTGATCCTACGGAAAATGAGAGACCGGCAAAGAAAATTAAAGCTGAGAAGGCGAAAGATATTGAAGAGGTAGCTATACGCGTTTCATTTATTGTACTTTTGTGACGCATCGAGGCAGAGTGATGTTCACTATTCACCGTCACTTTCGTAAGTAATTGTCAATCACTGTTATTATTATTGTATAAGGTAAAACTGGATCTTTACAAAGAAGCTATTAAGTGCCTGCAGACCCCTCTGCCACTTGCAATTGGTCAGCCAAATGTGGAAAATCGTAACGATTCCATCAGTACCTTTGTAAAATCGTTGGAGTCTTCATTACGACAGTTTAATTGGTCGCCACCTGGCTATTGCTAAGAAAAGAATCAACGATGTTATTTTTGATTTGGAAATGGTATGCTTTGCACCACAATCCACACCTGTATCTGCGAGCAGTTCTCAGTCTACAGACCTCTTACACAACCCACAAGCATCGATCAGCATTCAATTTCAACAAAGACACCTTAAACTGGACTTATTTACATTGACACTACACCTTTATAACCTGATTATACATTTGTAACACATTTATAACCTAATTTCAAATGTTATTTTGTGCCTTTCAAGCCTGCAAATACTTTAAATTTTTTTCATTTACCTTTAAGTTGTCAAAATATGAAAAACATCACTAAATTTCAACCTTCTGTGGTCACTGAATTTCAATTTTCTCCACTGTCAATTTTAACCTTTTGCAGTCAATTTAATTTTTCAGCACTGCCTGGGACGAATTAACGTGGAGGTTAACATCTGTTGTAAGAGTAATTTAGCATTCCCTGTGGGTCTGTTAAGTTGGTTTTCAAAGTTTAGTATCCTACATGTAGCTAATAAGCCAGAAATTTAAGTACTGAAGAAATGGAAATGTGCTGGCAAATCTTATTTAAAATTACCCTTCAAAATGAAGTCATTTCTAGTAATAAAGCTATTACTGACATTTTATCAAAACATATTTGTATTATTCCTTCATAATTTAAATGATGTAAATGTCCATTTCTTGTAAGATGAATGGTTTACAAACATATAATATTTCATTAAAATTAAAGTACCTTTTTAAAATGGTACACTGATACTTGAGGATCTTAAAAATCTCATTTCAAATAAGTTAAAGTTATTTAAATAAATCATTATGGTTTTTTATCAGACCATACTCATATTTATTATATCTTAATAACTTTATAAATAGCATGATGTAAAGTCCATTTCCTGTAAGACAAAGTTTCAAATCTACACTCTTGCATAAAGATTACACTATTTCAGTAAGTACCTTATTGAAAAGGTACACGCTTATAAGGACCTTAAGGTCTTATTTGTAATAAGTTACTGTTAATTAAAAAAATGGACTCTTGAAGTATTCATATTGCAAAGCCAAAAAAATACGTGAAACTGAAATTTTAGACCCAAAAAAATACCTGGCATCAAAGTATCCTACCCCAAAAAATACAAGACTTAAATACCTCAATACTGATTTATACATTCAAACAGAACTATTTAATCCATGATTATGCATCAATAGGCTAATTAAATTGGTATGTCTGTTAATGTCGCTGAAAAAAAGTTCAAACGAATATTATTGTGATCCACTGATCGCAACGAAAAGTTCTCTTAGAGATGTGACCCAAAAAAATACACATTTTTTTAGGATCTAAAAAATTACGCGACAGTTCTCTTCAACCAACAAAAATACTGAAAATGTAAATTTTCAACACCCCAAAAAAGTCAGACCCCTCCTTCATGTATACTTTGAGTATCCCCCAGGATATATTTAGGTAAGGGAGCACTCATGATTCTTTGTTTGTCAACTAAATCCGATGATCTTCCCTGCTAGTAGAGACTTTTTTCCTGGAAAAGAGCCTCTGCTAGCAGGGAATGATAATCGTGTTAATGCAGGCTTTAAGAAATAACAAAAATGGTGTGTGTGATAAAACCAGACTGCACAAGGATGAAGTCTGCATGATTGGGTCTAGATTGAATTGAATGTCTGCGTGGCAAGAGATTTGATGCCACCAAGTGCAAGTAAAATCCTTTTTTTGCATCAGATTAATACAGTGGAGTCGCGGCTTTCATTTAAAGCTTGTGATTCTACATACTGGTCATCTAGAAAAACAACATATTGTTTTTAGGTATAGTACTTATTGCTTTTAGGTAGAGTATATGAATGCAAACTGATACACTGTTTATAAATGCTATTTTGGGTAGCATTAAGTTGTTTTCATTTTTAGCTACCGATATTCACAACGAAGGAATAATGGTTTGTACCACTTGATTTTATAGCCCTACCTTAGAAAATTATGCAGCACTAGTGCTACCAAAATCAAGTCGACGACTGTGTCCGGAGACAAGAGAATTGGAGCACGAAACACCCTCCATCTGTTCAGCATGATACCAAAACAATTTTCTGAGCTTCTCCGCATGCGCGACAACCTGTAATTGAAAATCTGCTCTGCTCTTGACAATCCTGCCAGTGGGAAAAGCTTCATCATAAATCTTGTCAAGGCAAAGACATCGTCTCCCGTTAGGACATATGGTACTGGCATTACTCTCTCTGGCAAGGGTCTAGGCTTTGGTAAATTCAAAGTGTTGTGACTTAAACTCAGTGCCTCTTTCAGGTCACAATTTTGCCATATGGCAGAGTCTGGCGAACGACCATTTGTTCCAGCACTCGCCCAAAGGCACTGGTAGTCAGGCCCAAACACAGCAAGGAGAACAATGCTGTTGTTCCCTTTGTAATCGTAATAATAAGAGCCAGAATTAGATGGCTGCTGAACTATGACACGTTTTCCGTTTATAGCGCCAATACCATTCGGAAAATTCCATCTTGCCTCCAGTTTGTCCGCCATTGCGTCCCATTCACTTTCTGTGTTTGGTACTTTTGGATATTCTGGAGCAAGTACCTGTAGTATAGGAAATTAAAATGTATGTCAAGAATGTTAATTTCGACGCTGTTATATAAATAAACCAACGATTTCAAGACCTGCTTACCTTGTACAGGGCACGGCTTGTTTCTGACACGATTGAAGAAATTGTTTGGCTTGAAATTCTGAACGAGTACTCGAAGGAATGGTAAGTTTCTCCCGTTGCCAAATACCGTAGCGTTACAGCTAGGCGTTCATCTGGCTGTATTGTCGCCCGGACAGAATTGATGGGTGATGGCTACTCTTTCTTTTGGATCAGCGGGGATACTTTTCCCAACAGAAAGGAAAATTGCTCCTTCGTCATACGGAAAAGCTCTCTGTACGCCACGACATCCCCCACTTCAAGCTCTCTAATTAGCTGGTGAAAGACGCCTCTCTCCTCTCTCCGGGAAATCCATTGTTGCATGTAAAATTTCCGATTTCGTTTTCGAGACAATTCCTCGTCTTCACCGAGCAAAAGGCCCAAACAGAGAGAGCTGCAAGCGCTCTCTTCCGACAAAGAAAGAGTTCAGCAGCCGCCATCTTTGTTTACATACGACTGACCAATCATACGGGCAGGATTCCGCGAATTTGCAACACTATATTATGCTGCGAGACAAGTTGGTCACGAACGTGGTAATACGCGCAACATAGGGTTTCAACTTGCAATGCAACAATGTTGCAAGACAAGTTGAAGAAAAATGTTGCCCGTATTACCGGACCTTTAAGTAAAATGAAGGAAAAGGAAGGCAAAAACCATCATAGCTCTCACATGTTGATTTATGGATAGCTGCAGTGGGGGAGGGGTGGGGGGTAAATTGAGTCAAGACAATTATTGATAAAGTGAACTAAAATAAGACGGAAAGAGAGAACTTTAAACGCAAAGAATTTGTTATTGCTGAGGAACACTTAGCAGAATGACAAGCACTGATGTTGATTTCGGTAGAGGGTTTTTATGTTTTTGCCTGATTGCATGTGATGTAATGTGACTATATCCTTTTTGTTTTTGTTGTTGACAGAAAACTAAACTGAGGTTTGCTGGTGTACAAGACAATGGAGATTCTAATGGTGCAGTTGTTGAGGGTTCTGATTTTTTGCAATTGAATAAACGAAACAAAAAGCAGAAAGCGAAAGCAAGCGAAGAAACATCAGGTATGAAAACATCACTTTCGTCCTTAATGTCGTCTTTGCACAGCGTTGAGGAGGCACCCGAGCCACCAACCAATGACGACCGGTCCATGGAGATTTCCCAGAGTCGAAGTGTGGAGACAAGTGAAATGCCAGAGATCAACGAGATACCAGAATCAAATCCAAATGGCACTGAAAATACAGAAACAGAAGAGTCAGAAAATGATCTCAACGATCTGTCTCCACAAGACTCAAACTCCGCAAGTGGGAACGAGAATGACACCGGTAACTTGCAGCATGACCTCAACGGTGACGATAAGAACATTAACTATTCTGATGGAAGAAATGATAGTGCTACAACCACCGAAAATGCAGAGAGTCCCGAAAGTGTGTCCGATACACCGATAAATTTCGAGGTACCTCTTGATTCATCGAGGCACTTCAAAACAATTTCTTTAAGCGAAGACTCTCCAAGACTTAATTCACCGATGAGGCCACCGCCAGTTCCCTCAGGATACGAATCCCCTCGGACTGCAGCTCCTAGAAGGGTTCCTCCTTCACCAAGTGGAAAACTCATGCGTCAAGCGGGGATAGAGAAAGAGAAGTCAGAGGAGCTTAATGATGAGATCCAGAAGTGGAGCTCGAGTGACGATGAATCAGATCCCGAGCTGGCGCAAATGTCGTTCAACACAGTGGTTCTGCATCATAAAACGAGCCACTCACCTGCAATTGTGGTTGATGAAACAGGAGAGCCAATCGTTAGAGGAGATGAAACAGAAGAAGTTCTTGACCACGATGAGAGAATGAGCCTTGATGGTAGCATTCGCTCCACAGAAAGCTTTGAAATCCAAGTAAACGTTACAGGAGATGAGGATGACCATTCAATTAATATCTATCTTGTGATTGAAGACTGCGAAGTTGACGATGAAATGCGCCTCTCTAAAGGTGAATATGTCCAAGTTTTAGACAAAGCATCCACAGGATTCTGGTTGGTCAAGAATAAAGGAGGAATGAAAGGTTGGTTATCGTCCAGCCTACTTTGTCCTGCTCCTCAAGTCAACGGAGAAACAGAATGCACTTTGCAACAAAAAGATTTCGAAGAAGAAGAAGAAGGCACACTCCAGATGTCTTGTCGTGCAGTTGAAGATTACAAAGGAGATCTCGACAGCCAAGAGATAGACCTACAGAGTGGAGAATATTTACACATATTGCGCAAGAGTGAAAGCGGATGGTGGTTTATACAAAATGAGCAAGGCGAGGTGGGTTGGGCCCCCTCAAATTACTTGGAAGAATTCAACGATGACGAAGATATCGAATTCTCACGTTGAAAAGTCAGATCGAAAAAAGAACTGCCTATTCAGGCCAAACATTGGTATATCTTAAACACACGAAGAGACCACTTGTGAATAGTAGACTGTTCTTAAACTATAGCGTTTTTGTTATTGATTGTAATTATATTTTTTTGTTTTTTTATTCAATGTTCGAGACATTTTTTTTGAGAGAGGGTCTGTAGTTTGGTAGAGAATGGATTTTCGGGTAGGATTCCCTATAGTGAACCGACGTTTCACCCTTATGTCATTGCTAGTGTCCACCAAAACGTAGGTTTCAAGTCAATGTTGGGGGACTCAGTAAGGCAAAAAAATTTCACTGATCACTGAAAAAGTACTTTTCGACAACGATTACATATTGAAAGTACCACGTTGGGAAAGCCCGAGAACTAGCGATTCCCATATCAGGATTATCTGCCAATTTCTTAGGCGAGGAGGCTGCAGAGTTGCTATTCCGAGCATCAGTGTGTTTGCCTCTCTCTAATCCTCTGAATGTGTGGATCTCATATTCAGGCCTGAGCTAAGAGCGATTTTTGCTCATTTAAGTAAAATCTGACATAAGTAGAGCACCTTTTCAAAAAATCCTAGGAAAATCTAGAAATGGCCAATTTCGTGTCGCATGCTTCGCTCGTGTGGGCATCTCATGCAGCGGCTGGTTGTTCTCCACCGAAGCATTCCAGCAATACGCACGCTGCTCTTACTTTATTCTAGAGATGCCAAATATCTCGAGTCGAAATTAACTTGAGGGAGGTTGCCTTTGGAATACAATATATTATGAGGATTCGCTATCGTAGTTTTCTTTCACTTCTCCGGTACATATTTTTCTCCTCGTTTCTTTCTCCTATTATAGGAGGGAATGAAGAGAGAGATTTTTTTCTTTTCTTCTTTTGGTGAGAATGAAAGCTGCTAGTATATAAAGCGTTCTACCAAAGATAGCATTTGTTTCATATATTGACTTAATTTTCGCTTATCAGGAACTGGAGTAAGTAATTGAAAAAACAGATCAAGACTATTTCAAATTGGCCTCCCTTCAGTTGACTTTGTTACTTAACGGATGTGTTATAGCACTAAAATTTTTCAAACTAGAATCAAACTAGCAAGAAAAGTTTTGGTAGTTTCTTTCATAATACAATGTCATTTTATTAATCAAAAGTTACAACAGTTGAAAGACCGTTAATTACCTTAAAAAAGTAATTCGTCAAGTAATATTTTTATAAACGCATATTGTTAAGCTTGCGTTGCTGAAATTAAATGGGTATTTACGACTTATGTTTTGTACAATCTTTACTTGCTGATATCTCTGCTCTAGTGTTTTTTTTCTTTACAATGGACGCGTTATACGATTAACTAGATTCTAAAGCTAGTAATGACGTAGCCTACAGTTTAAATCTGTTTCTCAATCAACATTTATCGCTCTAACTGTGATCTGTAAAGAATAGATAAGCAAAAAAACCTTTTTTTGGAATAACTTTGGTTTCTCTATGTGATATATGACCTTAAAATCTAACACGCGAACTTTTAATGATTACTCATATATTTTACAAAATACTTAAGAATACCTTTTAGTGTACTAGCATGATTTTTAAATTTTAGAAGCAAAGTCAGATGTAGAATAGACTTAACAATTGGAACAATAGGAGACGGGAAAATAAGAATAGTACTCAGGAAAAACTGCGTCAAAAGCTTGCGCCTTATTTCCTCCACTTTGCCCCCGATCAAGGTTAATTTATTAGAACTTATTAACTTTTGGTATGGCGTACTGTATTTGGCAATAAGCCTTGTGCAAGATTACACACCCAGGTTCCAGCAAAGAGCACAGATGTTTGAAATTTACCCAGTTATAGTTCTTTTACGACGGTTTGTGCGTGTGACCCATTTGCTGGTAAAGTTCTAACACTTCCTGTTCATTTTTTTTGCCCTTGAGTTGCTAGAGCTCAACATGCCGTCAGTTGTAGAAAATTGGAAGGTCCCCATCCAAGTTCTTCGGAGGTTCGAACGAGCCACCAACCATTTTCACTCATCTCAATTACTTCAACGTCATCTCCTTCGATAAGGCTAACCTCGCCATCTTCTTGAGCGATGTATGTATAAATAGCTTTATATACCCTTGATTCACTTTGATCCCCATTTTTACGTTCAGAATTGCTGCTTTGATAGTCGTCATCGTCAACCGTAGAAATGGAGTCTCTCGGAGACAACCTTTGAGGCGATGCAGATCCAAACTCCCGATTTCTGGAGGGCGAAGAAGCTAGTGGACTCAATCTATTCGATGCAGAAATCTTTCTCGGGGTGGAAACAGGGCTGCTTCTTCCCGAGCTGGGCTTTCTGACATTTGATTGGATACCATTGAGACTCAATTCTAATTCTTTTTTGTATTGTGCCATAGAAGTTACAGATCGAGAACGTGGTATCTCTGGAGAGTTTTGCGTGGTTGGCATAATCTGGGCTTGAATGTGGTCAAACTGAGGTAGTGTTGCGCACCTCTTCACACCACCCTTTGGCGACGAAATATCCTCGGGAAAAACGTCAGACACGAGGGAAGTAAGGCTGCCAGTTGGAGAACTTTCGTATCCACTGCTTGAAATGGAGAACTGGCGAGTCACGTCTCCGTGAGGAAGCTCGCCGGAGTGTGGTCTGGAGGGTGACCTTGGGAGAGACAAGTTTTTTCCCGAAATCCTTTTCGTCAGAGGAGGGGTATTTACTTGTGCTGACAGAGATGGCTTTTCTTCTGTGGCTTTTTCGGCACTGTTGTCTTCCTCTGGAACTCCATTAAGGTCATGGGAATTTTTCTTCTGTCTAAGTCTTCCTGTTTTTTGGACCTGCAAAAGATAGGGATTAGAATGTTTTTTGGGCTAATATTTACTTACATTTCTTTTGAAACATTTTGTCTTTCTTAAACTGGGAATCGTCATCCTTTCTCTTTTACTTCGACCGTTGTCGTATTTAAATCAAAGGTTTTTCTTCCCTTGAAGGGCATAGTTACCAAAGAAGAGGCTATCCAACATATATTTACTTTAGTTATATCACTGTCTGTTCATTTAATTACTTTCCGTGCAAGGAGGAAAATATTTTTGATGCGGGAGAACCTGGTAAGGATGAGTGAAAAGCTTTTTCCATAACAAAGCTAAGCGCGGATAGTATTAGTTTTCCTTGGCTTCCCTTACTTATGGGACTGTCAGGCTCTTTATTATCGGCAAAGTTGAAATAGTGATAATAAAAATGATTTTCGCAGAGGCTCTTAGTCAACAGCAATCATCTTAAGCCTGACTCACCTGACTTCGCCGTGTAGGAGCGCCGCGTGGGATTCCCGGGCCTTCGTCATTGGTAGACTCTATTATAAAGAAATGAAAATTTCATCAGACATATTAGCTCCTGTTGAAAGGTTTTAGCATTTATTTCAAGGCTTAAACTTCTGGAAACAGTATCTTAATGAATGGAAACTACTTCATCAGGCTAAATGAAGTTTTATGAGCTCGGGTTTTGGTATTATTCTCACTAAACTGGCAGTTTGTAGTTAATGTTTAAGATAATGCTTCATCAACCTCCCATGGCTCACTGGTCGATCCCAGCGAGCATGAGCTGAAAGGTCATTGATTCGCCTTTTTCTGGGAACCTAGAAGAATTTTTTTTCTACGACGACGTTTAAAATGAAAAAAAATCATCGTTCACATGAAAGAAAAAGGACCTCTTAATGCAACGATTAGATTACCCCTGATGAAGGTACTAGACAGGAGTGTCGAAACGTTGGGTCAATGAAGTATAATTCCTCGGTTACATTTATTAAATCAGAGTAGCATCAAACCCTTTTCGATTATCCACCTGGTTGCTTTGTAAATTGAAATATATCATATCTTAAAGCGGAAAAACACTTGGTAACTCAATTGTACCGTCATCGTTGGAGACGATGTTTAATTGATCCAAAGTGCTGTCTTCTGCATTTACTGAGTCGTCTGAGTTCACTCTTTTCAGATGCATGGCAGGTGCCCATCCTTCTTCACCCTGATACCTGGTAACACAAATTATTATAATGTACAATTCATTACCCGTTCCACTGAAGTTAAAAATTAAAAAATATTCAACTGTACGGGCTGAAAGAAGATCTTTAGAAATTCTTATTTGTGGAATACCTTACGAGCCACCATCCGTCCAAGGTCTTCTCAACCACCTTTAACATAACATCAGCATCAAAAGACAATTCGTCCGCAGCTGTAGCTTGATAACGTTTAATTGACACGTAGATCTCCTCTGTTGGACAAAAACGTATATTTCAGCTTAGGATTTTTACCTTTTTTTTCGTTCCTTTTTCAGAATTCTAAGAATTTCCTGATTAACATCTCATCTGATGCACAAAACATGGGTTGGCTTAACAATCAAACACTTACACGTTGAAGGAGACAGCTTAATAGTCGTGGAGAGTTTAGACGGAGTTTGAGCTAAGTTAATGGGGACCTTAAGAAACCACGACGGCGACGCCAAGGAAGACTTCGATTAAAAAATGAATTTCTACTCTTAGTTAGAATTTCAAAAATGGCTGCAGGGGCTTACTATCTCATACAGCGCCACAGCTCAACTTCAGAATGACGTATAAAGTAGCCGTTGAGTTCCAAATGGAAATTAAGATAATTTGCCGTCGCGGTTTCGGTTTGCAGACGACGCAAATTTTGGCGATTTCACGGTGTTGTTTTGCATAGGACGGCTAAGAAATGTATAAAGTTTCAAAACTCACTGCTGAGCTATTGTTCTGCCAATTAGATCTCTTGTTTTTCTACGTCCTCGTTGCCGTCGCCGTCGTGGTTTCTTAAGGTCCCTATTCAGATGTTACTACAGCTGCACATTGTTTATGGGTGGAATGACATGTGCATTGTTTATGGCGTGGATCATAGCTCGCATCTGATGACTCTATTAACATTGCTTTATAATCCTTATAAAAATCTTCAAATCACACACATTATACAAATGAAAATTTAACTTTACGTATTCAAAATGTTATCACAACAGTTTGGATAGCTGAAAAAGGTATCTCCGTTGTTCTTCTGATGCACGAAATTTCAGAAATGTTCATGGCAAGAGATCTATTCCAACTATTTCAACCTACCTTTCCCTGGTGCAAAGTGTTTTGCTGAGGTTACCTCAGCCCCATCATCTGTGGGCTCAAGATGAGAAGCAGGAGCCCACCCTAACTCTCCATCACGATCAACAAGCCACCAGCCTTGAAAAGGAGATCAAATAATTGATCCGTTAGAGAATAAGGTGAAGGAGAACGCGTAAAAGACTGGACAAAAACGTTGGAAAAAAAGACGAGATGCGGATGCCGGGTTCGCGTATGATTTGAAGAGGGTTTCAAGAGTGTTTGGAAGAATATTTACTAAAACGAGGATGTTAATGGGCAAAAAAAAGTCTTCAAAATTCCAAGTTACTCACCGTAATCATTCTTCTCTATGACGTCAACGACATCTCCAGCTGTTAGGGAAATGTCATTCTTGTTCTTTTTCTTATAATCGCATATTACTTCATATTGTTCAAAAACCACTGGACCAGAGATCTGGACGTTCTCGTCGTCATCTGAAATTATTAACAAATGCGTGATTTAACTTCTAATCAATTAATTGCGTATTTCTGACAAATTAGATTTAGTTGACTTTACTTACCGCCCGTAGACTTTCCATCCTTCTTTCCAACCCTAATGGTAGATAAAAGGTGGAAGAAATGTTATTTACCAATTCAATATTCAAGCGAAACTTTCAAAATGAAAAACTGTTTAAAAAACAACAGATTTATTTGATCTATCAAGTTATTTTAATTTCTGCATAACTATGATAAAAATCATTTCACCAGAAGAAACAAAAAATATTACTCACTCTCCATGAGGAAGCACATCGCTGGGTCGAGACCTGCAAAAATCCATGACAACCTTGCTTCTAGAGATGTGGTCGGGTGCATTCACCAGTTCCTAAAAGAGGGCAAGAGAAAAATTGTTAGAACAATCCAGTGTCTGTTTTACGCGGCAAAGGTCTTTTCAGAAGATATTGGTAATTGCAATGAAAAGCTTTTTACTTACATGGCAAAACTGGTTCATGAATTTTTGTCTCTTGCATGTTCCATCCTTGAAGCAGAACTGGCAGTTCTCGGTGAATTTTCTTCCTGCAATGCATACAAAAAGAACAACAAAAATTTAGATATATATTAAAATTCCAGTCATGCTCTGATGGACTTATTACTTGTATTTGCTTCATAGTAGATCATAAAACATTCCTCAGATCTCACGCACGCAATACTTTTGAGTTTTAAAACGTTTCTTTGTAAACCTATATTTTTTTTTTAAACATGAATTTTATGTACTGTTCTGAAACGTTAGGAGTAGATAACATTACGTATTATTCTCCCCAAATTTTCATCGAGGCGCATAACCTTCGAGTCGAAAGAGCTAACTTGAATAGAAGTCAGGCCACGGAAATGATTCAGTGAAAAGATCTTCGCCTCTTGGTATACCACCAGAAAGGATTGGATTTTTGGATTTTTTTGGATTTTATCATAGTTATGCAGAAAGGATTGGAGTTTGGATTTTTATAAACAGTTCAAGTTTACCTTTCAAAGCAGGAATTTCCTTTCCAATGGCACTTGGACATTCCTTTCTGAGATTTTCCTAAGACAATTCAAAAGCAAAACATAGAGTATTGAATTACAAAAGTTGCCAAAACTCATTTTTCCAAGTGACCCCCTGTAGATCAATAAACTGGAAAGCCAATCTTGAGATGTGTTTTGAAACAAATACAAATAAAGCACTTAATGCACTTTTCGCTCTTTCTATTTGTCATCTTTTTTTCCTTGTTATACAACGCTTTGTTGAAAAGACGCCAAACGTTAACACCTTTATCTCAAATAAACAAAAAAGATCTTTAGGTTCTGAATGGTTTGTTTTCTCTTTTGTTTCCAAATGATTCCTCGTGAGTTTACAAACGCAGATTTTTCGCTGAATGTTATTTAGTGAACAGCTGTATAACCTCTAGACTGACATCACGTGCCCATCACGTGCCCCTCCGCCGTACCCATCACGCGAGTCTTGACCTGCCAAGCTAACCAATTATTTGACGTCGAGTTGATGGCTCATGTGTGATGACATGGCAATATTTCAACTCACTTAATTTGTTTAATAGCAAGGTATTAAAAGAATTCAACGACGTAGTTGATATATTGGTCCGCGCTTCGTTTATCAAACCACACAGTGACTTGCGTAAAGGTTTTGTTCGAGAGAGCCCACACAGAGGCAATATCTTTATTGACTCACACCAACAATATAGATAAGCCGTAACAATGAAAACAATAAAAAAAAAAAAAAACAAATCTGTAAAGGTGCCCTTATCCCTTGTCGCCTTACCTGAAGAAAGAAAAAATCGCTGCAAGTTCTGTAAACGATATTGATGTTTCCGTCTGACCAAACCACTTTGAGGATGTAAACCTGGCAAGGAAAGCCCGCAGACATTACGTGTTACTTTGTTTATTCATTTTTTCCGTAAAAGAAAGTAGCGACGTTCTAGCGTTACCGCCAAAGCCACATCCATATTTATTATCATGTCTCGTTATTGTTTTTGAACATCACTGAAGCTGAGGGTTTTTTCGCTGTCTGTCCTAGGCACATTTTTGCACGCAAGATTGTTATATCGTTGATTGTAGGAAATGTTTGGTTTCTGGGATTCTAGAGAGTTTCTAATTGTAGTATTCGTATTCGGTAGTTTTGTAGTTAACAGTTGATAAAAAGAAAAGTTTAAGAAATCTGAGACATTTTCATTTGATATTATGCTGTATAGTTGAAATCACAGAAGTATGTCATCTCTGAAATGCAGGTTGAAACCCAGAGTGGTATTCTCGACAGGCAATTTGTAGTAAGTGAAGTTTTCACATTGATTTACTTCCGTCTTTGAGTCTATCAGGTAGACTTCTTGCCTCTTATTACAACAAAATCTTGCAAAGTGTTATTTATTTTTGAATTCCCATCGGTCTGCTACGATATCTGTGGTATCATTTTATAATTCTGGTTTAAAAATGATGAAAAATAACTAATACAGCTGAAAGACAAAAACAGACACTTACGTAGTTTTTGTCTGGGTTTTTCCGTTTCTGGATTCCCTCAATAGTTAGAAATTTGGGTCGTCGATTCATTTCTATGTGCTTCTTTTGAGAACCTCTTTCCTCGGGACGTTCCAAAGACTAGAAAATGGAAAGTACAAAAGCTTTTAATGAGCGTCGACCGCGCTGTCATTGTACAGCGTCACCTCGCAGTGATACGGAAATGGCGTCAATGGTGTTATGTAATCTACGACCACTAACCGCGTCTCAAGTGCTAAGTCATTTTTAGTATGTTTATTGTTTAATTTACCGACGTCGCGACCGTTGCTAGTTCAAAGCTAACACAACTAGAGTGTTCAATTTGTTTTAATCACTGAGCGGTCTTATGAACTTCTTTGTTCATATAACCTTCAAACGCATCAGTTCTAACGACTGTATTTCATGGAAACATCTATCTTTTACAAGTAAGTTATGGCAGCCATTGTGTTCTATATTATGACTTCAAAGTCCTGACATTCATTGATCGATGATTTGGTACGATACTCAGGCTTTTTTCTTTCATTGAAGTTAGTCAATGAAGCCTGAAGCTGAACACGTGCATCCTGCGTGATAATTGACAACTCAATTACGTCTACTCGCGTGCAAGCAGGAAAGCAGGAAAAACGTCTCTTTGGTAAATAGACTCATAACTTTGCCTTTTTTAAATGGCATTCTTTTCACTAAACGAAGGAGAAGAAAGGAACTAGCATAGAAATAAAATTTTGACAAACATCAAATGTGTATTTTCGCTTGACAGTTTTGCTATACAAGATATACTAAAGAAAACCTGAATAAGATATGATAAGCAGAAGCCTTTGAAATTCGTGAATTCGACGTTTACTTACTTTTACTTTTGCTTGGGGTACAACTTTCTCCTCTTCTTTTACATCTGGTCTCTCTGGAAGGGATTCCATCCTTGGCCTAATTTCACTTGATTGATCTTGGGTGTCCAAACTCTGGGATGGGACCTGGGACTCGGGAGATGAAGACCTTGATGCTTGAGATGGTGCAAGAAATGCCTCCGGAGCCCATCCTTCAACAAAGTCATTTTTAACGTACCACCAACCACTGGATTCTTTCTGCACGACCTCGATTTCTTCGCCCTCTTCCAGTGAAACTTCACCAGTTTCTTCAGCAACGAATGTTGAGGTGGCAACATATTTTTTCTTGCTTGGGTTCTTTCTGCCCAGAGTACTCCTTACACTAGAGTGGGTTGATATCTTTCTTGATCGAGGTTCTTCTACTTCGGAAAACTCAGAATCGATGGCTGAAGTGTCCGTCAGTGCTGAAATGCTGCTTTCACTCCCAGAGTGTTGCCCATTCAATTCACTGAGAGTTTGTAGCGAGGGAACTTTACCTCTTAAAGGCTTGGGGGTGCTTGGACGGTTTTCCTTCATCTCATCGCTTTCCCTGACCATACTGGCCAATCCCACTGGCACGCTAATGGGCCTCCTTGTCAGGCCTGGTCTTGGAGATCCTTTTGGCTTGGCCAGAACAGCATCATCAACGGAGTCCGCTCTTTTTTTACTGAGAGGTAGTAATGGGACATCTTTGCTTGGTCGCCTTTCGCTAAGTCTGTTCAGCTTTTGATAAAGATGAGCTCTCGCCTCTTCGCTGAGCATACTCAAATCTTCTGGCATCCAGGTGGCATTCTGAGTTGACTTTCGCTTTGTCACTGGACTTTGATTAGGCAGATTCCAAAGTGGATCTCGTCCTGCAAATATCAGAAATTATTTTATGTGTAAAATCAACGATATCATGGAGTGGTATCCATTGCTCTACCGGAAATAATATCACATATCTCATTCTTTTAAAACGACAAGGCTTGTTGTCAAAACCCTCATGATCGTAAATGCGTTGTAAAACATTCCTTGCTCAAAGGACCATGGAAATTTTTTATTATCCTTACCGCTAGGTATTTCAGCAACTTTTGTCACTTTCTTTAGTTCTTCTTCACGCGATCTGCAAGAAATAAGATCCATAGTTATCTCTAAACGTTCCAACTTTATGCTTCACAGTACAGAGGTACTAACCTGTCTCCCTTTCCTTGTTGCTCGAAGGAACCGAAAAAAATCATTATAGCCTCTGAGTCCCTCACTGATGTTGGAAGGGTTAACAGCTCCTTAAAAAAAAGAAAAATAAGCCGTGAAACTTTGAACTTGGCTTTGTAATGTTTCGAACTAAGTGGAATTCATGATCAAAATACATCAGATTTGTAAGATGATGAATTGAAATCGTTACCTTCATAAAATCATCGATTCTTCCCATCTTCTTCAAAGAGTCGTCTTTAAAAAGAATTCTGGAAAGTGCTGAGTTGTTTTCTGTCGTGCAAAAGATTTTGAATGGTTAACATTTCTGTTCTCCATCATTTCAGCAAAACAAGCCGTTGATATGAGAAAAGCACTCGTCGATGATAAAAACCATTTTCAGGAGTATGTGTTGCCGGCAGACGTAGGCAATTATCTTGTCTAAAGGAGTACTCATACGTACCTGGCAAGCTAGAAACAAGAGTCCTCGATGTTTTTCTAGAGTAGCCACCTTTCTTTTTGAGCAAATCGTACACCTTAACCTACAAATAAAATCCTTGAGTATCAGAGGTTTGTATTGGGCTTAGTCGGGTTTGTTTATGGACCGAATGTCAACAACGATTGATTGTGGTTTTGGTAGCTGGGCAATTACATTCTTGAAATTAAAATGACTATTTGTTAGATTTATTTTGCGATAAAGCAAGGAAAAAACGGTCTTACAAGAGGCCTCGATTCATTATTGATCCAATGTATGTACATAAAATGGATGAGTGCCTTTGCGCTCAAACATTATCAAGTCTAATAGGGAAAAATCCAAAAATACTGCCACGTATTCGCTTACAATGAACGCGGATGTGCGGGATTTCTTATGCGGTTACTTGGGACTTCCTGTGTCACTAAAAGTAGATTCGGTTTTTTTTTTGGTTAGACGAAAAAGCGGTTTTGTCGTTTCGCTTCAAATGCCTATGCAAATGTTATCCTATCTGGTACACGTTTCACGGTTTAGGTGAACAATGGAATTAAAGAAGCTTTTGTTAGTTTGTTTGTGTGTGGGCCGGCAATTCTAAGAAAACATCATTAAACTTACCTGCAAGTCGACAAATTCTTCGTATTTCTTTCGTAAAACAGTCTTCGTACCGTCGCTGAAAACAACAGTAATTTTATAGGCCTGCAAAAGGAAGAAATCAGACCCATATTAAGCCCACTTGAGTGTGTGTGCATATTTGCATACTAATTTCCTTTTCCCAGAGCTAGTCGTTCGTTAAGCATTAGAAATCTTAATTTTTTTCAAGCCAGCCTCTTTATTTCACATAGCGAGTAAATCACAGCGCTTTGTAAGTAAGTTGGAGCAATTTAGTGACGGACTTCCTGATTAGTAATCAGTAATTAACTACTAGCTTGTGAGTAGCCACTTTCGATCCGAAGCATGAGTAAGCAGCTTTACTGCACGGCTACGGTAAAACACTACTATTCTTACGAAAAATTACACAAATACAACTTTTTCCAGTAATTGTGGAGATTTACAAATAACGTAGCATGTACCGTTTCATTTGAAATGCAGGCGTACCAAACTACCCTTAAATTTTCAAATATTTTTAAATAACTTTTGAAATCTTCTTCCCGTTTTCTGCGAATCATTGTAGCTGTTATCTTAGCGTGTACGCTCCCTTTCAAAATATATGAGAGTAGTTTGCCGCAGAATTGTTCACTTTTAAGCTTTACTTTAATTCAGAACGACTTACTAATAGAAAAATTGCAGCAACCCAAACTCGCAGTTATGAAAAGTTTCTGAAATTCATCGTAAAGCGATAACCGATGCGTTAAACCGCCGAACTCTTCTCTAGTTTCAAATGTGAACACTATTTGCTTTTATTGAATGGTCCTTTTATGGCTTAAAGATCATACCTTTTCGACAAAAAACTATGTAAACAAATGCACCACGACAAATACATGTTGTGTCGTAAAGTATCAGAATTTCAATTTCATTGTTGCGGTACCAAATATTTTGGGGAGGAATCGTAAGCAGCTTACCTCTGGTTCCTTGCCACCATCTTTTGGATCAATAGTCCCACTTACATTCGCCGTCAGAACAGTCTTGCCTGCCATGGCGTGAGTATTCGAATGGTTCAAAGGATCAATGTGCCGTCTTTTTATGTTATCGTCACGAGCAGGCGTAGGTGTCAGAGTCTGCGTCACTACGAACAATCAAAACAATTACAGCTCCTAAAAGTCTGATTTGCATAATTGCGTGATGTGTGGAACAAAAAGTGTCGAGACACGAATATCAAAAAAAAAAAAGGAAAAAAAAAAGGACACACGGCGAATAACGGGAGAATAAACTGAATTGTTTACCTACGGTGGAATATTAGTCGAGGCAAGATGTATTTCAGGAAGAAGCAAGACATCGAATAGATTTCCATCTTTCGAGCTGGAAAACTGAAAGTTATCTGAATGAGGTGGTCGTACTAAAGAATACTCACTAGGTTTTCACAAAAGAATTTTTGATGCATAAAATATCATGTTGTTTACGCCAAACAAGTTTTTTACTTTAGGCCGATAAAATGTGGTGGTTTTTCTCATTTTTTAATTTCTAGCTGTAAAAGTAAAACAAGGTTTAAACTAAAAAGAAACCGGAAAAAGGTGTATAACCCTGAATTGATCTCTTTTGCCTTGCGCGCTTTAAATTACCCTCATTTCCTGTTCGAGTGTGACGTCATACAACGGGCGCGTTCTAACTACGAACACGCAAATGCTTCACTAAACCTCAAAACGCGGACCCAGTGATTTTATTCTCGTCGAGCTCAATAAACCCTAGGGAACAAACAATCCCTTTGGGGAATTAATATCACTATCTATCATGCTTTTCTTTTCGATCAACTGTAAACAAGCGACTGCGCACATCGTGAGATAGTTATTATTCGGTGCGGCTCAGTTATATAAAAAGCATGAAAAAGATAAAAAAAAAAATCTCGAGCGGACACTTTGATAGTTGAGCAAAAGCCAATTCAAGTCCTGTTTTGATTAAAAAGTGGACGATATTCGATTCAGGACCAAAATAGTGTCGTAGTGGCTCAAGGTCTGAGATTTTTTTCGTAGAATGGCGTTCGCTCATAAGAGCATGCTTAGGGAAAGCTCCTCTGTGGTTAATTAGAGCCATTTTAGATGTTTGGGTTCTTTTCTCGATAGTTTACCCATTCTGAAATACAATATTGAGCAATGAATCAAACAAATGACCTATTTTTAGCGAACTGTTCATGACTTTAAGCATGATGTTAGAGTAAATGCAAAGTCAGTGACATTCACCGGGAGTTTCACTCAGAGCGCCAAACTTTCACTGAAGAATGAAAATGTAACCTTTGCGTGGGTAAAGGGCATTGTGGTTGAACAGGTCACTCTTTGGTTCTTTGGATTTGTCTGACCTATTCTCGCAAATAAAAATGTGTTATTTTAAGAGGATCACCTTCAGAACAGATACTGCTTATTTTTAGACTGATCGTGCTGGACGCTTGGATTCACGTGTTATGCTTTAATAAGCATCTCCTAAACACGTGGCTCTCACTGAGAAGTGCTTAGACGCCAAATGTTACTTAAAGAACTCAAGAGGAAACCTCTATAAGGAAAACAAATTCATGACTTTCTTAAGATCTCTCAGATGAGGCTCACTCGAAAGTTGATTTTCGAGGCTTTAATTAGTTGAGTGAAAAAGTCAGGAAATATTTTTGACAAGTACATTGACGTCATCGGCTCTGGAATCCGAAGTTTGACTTGAAATTTTCCCATTTGCTTCTTTTATTTTCTTCTTTATATGAGAATTTTGGCCACCCAAGGGATAGGTATATCCCTGTTTAGCATTTTTTTTTTATTTATTAATATCTTTACTTATAAGGCCTTCTAACATCTGAACCTTCGCCTTTTGGTGGAAGCTATAACCTTTAAGCCTGGAAAATACTTCACACGCAACCTTAAGCCCCAAAACCATAGACGCTTCATGGTGGTTTCTAAAAGGGAAATAATTTATGAAGAACAATGAGGAAAAAATTCACTCGCCATTTCAAAACAGAAAAAAATCAAAGTAGCTTCTCTCTTAATTCGTTAGGAAATCATGAGAAATTGATTGAAAAACATTGCAATTAATGCTTATGCCATCTCAATAGACAAAGTCAGGTTTCTGAAGTTCTGACATGGACCCTAATTAAGATTTTTCCAAAAATGTCACAGGCAGAAAAAATTCCTGACTCATGCAATTAGATATCGTCACTCGTTGCTTCCTTTTTAGTTGGTCATAGCTGCCGTTCCAATTTTGTAAGCCTTTCTTGAAATGAAGTGGATTTTGTTCGTTCCTTTTGTTCAGGGAAAGATATCGAATAATTTTTCTTTCCTCGCAATAATTTCAAAAGCTGCAGTCTTTCCCTTAGAGGATATGACGTCTGCGTTACGTTAGATTGTCCAAGATTGCCAACGTAATCGGACTTTGAAGGACCTAAAACAAATTTGAATTCTATCGAGATATAAGGGAAGGAGATTTTATTAAACAACTTGCTTTTTTCTCACCATTTGGGGCAACGGAAATGTGTGACGTCTATACTAAATAACAAAACTGGTTAGAATTTCATACTCCATCAATAAGGTATCAAAAACTATTCCCCAAATGAACCATTAGGTTTTTCTTTTAATATTCAATTGGGTTATCTAGGCTAATTTTTAAAGTTTTGTTTGGTAACTTTTTACAATTCAATGAAAAAAGGAAAGGACGGTGTACGCCTTTTATAAGTTTTCAAGCTTACCTGACCTTCAAAGAGATATTTTGCTTAGTCACTGTTTGCAGCTTCATTTACATTTGAATAGCTGTTTCGGGTGTCGTGTAGAAAGGATTAATGAAACATTTGTAAAATCGATTGTCCATGACGGAAAGAGCTCTCGTTCATACGCATATAGTTAAATATATGATACGCAACTTTCATTATCCGCTCTCAGCCTAGGCATTGAAAGAAACTTGCATGCCCACAATACATGAACAATACAACTTTCTGCCTCGACAGATTCACATGATGGCGGCAAAATTTTGAAAATCAATAAATGTGGCGATATAATTGATGAATAAGATTTTGTACTCATCAAGTCCTTTCACTTACGTTTATTGTTGTTTGTTCGTTATTGCTTTTTCCATTTGCTGAATATCCTCTTGCACAGACCTGGGATGTTCTGAATTGTGAAGTAAATATTACAGGGGAGGCAAAATTCAACAAAATTGCTCTGTGTTGTTACAATTGAACAATAAATTTTGCTTAAAGTACCCTTTGTTGATTTAAATATGGAAAATATTTTGTACTTCTTATGTGAAATCCCGGGTAAGAATTGACAACGAGGCGCTTGAACGATTAGGGAATTTATTATAAAAAAAAAAAAAAAAAAACTGGAAAAAACTGCTTTATCATTCTCACGTTAATCCAAAAAAGGAAACCTAATATGGAGAAGAATGATTTCAATGATAACGTCAATAAAAGTAACATAAAAGAATTAAGGAAAGTTGGTCCAATTTACATAAACTGATAATTTAGATGTCAGAATGGCAAACTTCACTTCAATCATTTATTTTCATTGCGAAATTGTATGAAATAAGCAAACAGATATCAATTATTGATATTGCTTCGGAAGGCCGCGTTTCTTGTTTCATAGATTGATCGTTGGTTAAAATGATTGAAACCGTCAAGAACCCATCATTTTACGTTTATGGCGAGGTAAGTTATCCCTAGTTCAATTACACTTTATTATATTTAAAAGGAAGCAAAAAAAGCTGTCAGACTATTATTTCAGTGTTATTGATAATGGTTCCTCCCCAATCGTTCAGTAATCTACGCTGCAAAAACAAATTTCGTCATCTTCACGGTTTTGATTGTAAATACTCATTTGCACGCGGGCCCACGTGTAACCAATGATCCGAGCATGCACATGACTGTTGCTGTTCACATGCTATGTGATCTAAGAGTACAATTGCAATTTTCGAGGTATGGTTGTTTCTTCCAGAGACAGCGTCGTGATGTTTAAGCTCGCTGGAAAAGCGCTACATGTACGAGTCTTGGTCACATAAGGAAACAGATTTCTGCATAATAAGAATAGAAACTGTCCATTCCGTTAACAAGCTCTGGGTCTTGTTTGTTGACCTCTGGTCAGAGGACGTAAGAAGTTTGATCATTTAGATCAGCTGATGATATTGGTTAACCGGCGACTGCATCAACCCAGATCGCTCCCGAATTGTGCACAACAAGGAAAACTTTCTGGTAAAGTCTTGAGTGCTAGGAAAAATTACAAATTCAATCAATTGTTTTATCTGAAAGAAATCGAGTGGAGTTTGGTACAACTCATAATTCTTTGCAGTTTGAAAGCTTTTTCCTGTAATTTTGCTTGACGTCATCTGTATCCGAGCAGGCGTGTTTACGTGGCATTACGTATATAAAGCATCTACAAGACTCTAAAAATGTTTAGGCGAAATTTATAACGCCAGAATAATAAAAAATTTCCCTCATCGGAGCGAATGGAATTCGATTTAGATCAAGGAGTATTCTCATGCAAAAGGATAAGTTTCTTGTGCAAAAATTTAAAGCACTTTGCTTTCAAAGGTGGCAGATTTCTCTGCCTTCTATTTTGAAATGTTGTTCTGTGGCTTTCAGTAATTTAGAAAGGTCTCCCCAAGGATTTCAAGAAAATTACTTTTTCAATTTTCACCTTCCTACACGTTTGACATAGTACTAATATTTTCCCTGTGTTATAGAATAAGGCGTGGGCAAATTAGAGAGTAATGCAAATGTTTTGTAATTGTTCGCATCTACGGCAGAGGGATCGTAAAAAATAATAAATAGTGAAATGGCTGGTGGCATTTTGTTCATTTACTCAACTTTCTGAGAGCCTTTTCTCGGTGAGTTATTTGGAAGGGAGGAACTTTGAACATTTGATTGTTATGTACTTTGGCCGCTGTTTATGGTAATTTTTATTATTACCTGGCCATCGCAATGACTTTGAACAAGATAAATCTTTTACCGTGGAGTTCTGGTTACTTAGAACCTAAGGTTTAAACAATTTTCTTCCACTTTGGCAACTAAACGAGCTTCTCTGACTTGAGGTATTTTCCATACGTAATAAACATATGCTGAGGAACGTACAGTATACACAACTTTAATGAATATAATTCCTGTGCTTCAAAGTTTGTTTATCAAGAGTTCATTTTCGCAGAGGATTTTTTTCGTTGTTTACTTGAACTGTTGCTATGTATAGTTTGATTCGCTGACTCAGTAAAATTAAAGTCATCAGTAGTATATGACAAAGTATTTTTATTACACAAAGACGATATTAACTTGAAATTTTAATTTGCCATTACCAGAAGCATGTGACTCATTATTCAGCCCCAAGAAATAAAAAATTGGCGCGAACAAATAGTGAGAATAACATGACAATGCAGTTTAATGGTGATTTTAAAAATCATGACTTGATGTGCTAACTCGAGACATGTAAACAATAACTGAGGTGCATCAAAATTGCCAATTCGCCTGTAAAACTTCATTAAAATACAAAATGCTTAAACTTGGTGATATGAACTTCACGATTTAGTCACTTTTAGCAATGTCGTTGTATTTTGTTTCGACGGCTAGCAATTTTTTCTTATGAGGTAGACTATAACCTCATTTCAGTTGATTCTTGTGTGGCTTTTTACAGTTAATTGTATTTGTCTTTTCTTCTGATACTTAGCTATCCTTTACGAATTGATCGGTGTCCCTATGTTATGTTTGTTAAACACAACTGCATTGTGGATGGACTATTATTTGTCTAGAAACTGTGGCTCGCACCATAAGAAATTTGTCCATAGGACTACTGATGTTCGCTAGCCATTTGATCCTATTACTGATAACATTGAGGGAAATATAGAAACAAAAATAAGAAATAAAATAGAGATATCTGAGTTTTCACCAAGCATTTTACTCCGAAACAACATTGGAACCTTTATACATGTTATCATCACGTTAAGGAGATGTTTCTGTGTCAGCTAGTACTTTATACGAGTCAGGGATTAGTTTACAAAATCAACGATTAGAAAAATCAAAAATAAATCAACACTGCTGTTTCATTACCAATGTTATTGTTTGTTAAAAACTATTTGATGAAAATAAGATTAAAGAGCGTGTTTCCTGTGGTCATGATAACATTGAACAGTTATCGATATGGGGCGTCTACATGGATTTGAGACAAAACAAATGGGAGAACTGATCCTTTGAATTCAGTTGGTGTGGGTAATTAGTAGAAGAGGTACAAAGGTGACGGTTTCATTACCATTATAATGACATAGAAATCATCATTTACAATTTTTTTTTTGAAAACGACAGTAGTTACAATTGACACCTCCTCTGCCATCAATTTCATTAATGGACGTCCCTTCAATACTTCGCCGCATCACTGTCGTGAGCTCTCACTGAACTTGACTAATTGCAGTTTCGTTGGCCAATTTAATTTTTGTCTAGCTCAACTTGAATTATGTCATAACTCCCCCACAAACACGTCACTGCTTTGCCGCCCATGAGCCAAATGAGAAGAGCCTAAGTTTGCAATCTCAAATTGTTTGTTGTTTTATTTCTTTCCGGCTTGGCTAAAATCTATCTTTGTTTGCTACTTTCTAAGAAGAAAGATTTTTTGAAAACATCCGTCCAGTTTTGGTGTGAATGCGATTTATCAATAAAAATACCTGACCAGTTGTCTGAGGTTTTATGTATAAATGAAGTATTTTTGAGCGTACCATTAGCATTTTAATGGCTGTTGTTCCCACAGCCAGAATCCTTTGACTCGGCTGTTTGTTTTACTAGGGTGTGTTCTCTGAAGTGGATTTGCTCTTCCGCCACTTAAAGGAAGGAATTAAATACGCCAGAAGGCTTAACTGGTTAAGTGCATTAAGGATTAGAGTAAAATTTTACTTAATGGAATCAAAGAATACCCATGGCTAACTCTGGTCGTGAACTGTTTCAATGCCTCTCTGTTGTTTTTATGCGTGGCTATTAATCCAATATGTTTTCCTGCTCAGGCGAGTTCGGGACGACTAATTACTAGAGTCTACATTTCAGTGAGTAAGTGGGTGACTCATTTGCGGACAAAGCATGATAACTGTAACGGAAATGGATCTAGATACTCGGAGTTTTGTGAATAAAAGCGAGTCTTTCCCTGATTTGTATCAAACGACCTGGGAGAATGTTACCAAAAGGAACTAGAATTTATCTCCTAATAACTAAAAAATCAACTGGACACGCCTGTGAGTTTAGCGGATAATTAATTATTCCCTTAGTCAAAACCGTATTTTTTTTAAAAATAGTAACAACCTGAGCGAAAAAAAAATGTATCAAAGGCCCATCGCTCTCCTGGAACGATACAGCTGACGGTTTCCTAAAAAATAACCACAACGTTGTTTTGTAATCTCTCTAGTAAAAACAGTTTTCTTTTACCAGTCGATGTTCCATTGGAACTACCCCATTTTCCGCACAATGGAAAGCACGCTGACATAGTCTTATTTTTTCTCAAAGGAGAGGGTACCCCTTACGTCATTTGAAAATACTGGAACATGCCAAAAGTCATGTTTCCTCAAGCAAGGTGTTCTTTGTCTTGCGTTCTTGTGGTCAGGTTGATCACAAGACTGCTTCCTAAAAAATAACCGCAACATTGTTTTGTAATCTCTCTAGTAAAGGCAGCTTCCTTTTACTAGTCGATGTGCCATTGGAACTAACCCATTTTCCGTACAGTGAAAAGTACGGTCATAGTCTTATTTTTATTTTTTTAAAGGAGAGAGTACCCCTTACGTCATTTGAAAATACTGGAACATGTCAAAAGTCATGTTTCCTCAAGGAAGTTGTTCCTTGTCTTGTAGTCTCGTGGTCAGGCTGACCCCAAGACTTGGCAGAGTGATACTTCAAAAATTAATTAAGAATATGGCCATTAAGAGCATTTCATGTCCACGAAACAGTTTCACTCGTGGGAGAACTATGGCAACTACCAAACATTTTCTGAAGATCAAAACTACTATCTCATTCTTGTAATTTTATTGTACTCAATAACAGGGTAATGGAGAATCCTATCCTCAAAGATTTGCTCGATTAAGATGGCTGGCATACGTTTCTTTCTTTTGTAAATTTCAATGAATTTTGAGGTGTTAATTAGTTTAAAATGTCCACCCCCCCCTCTTTCTGAGGGGGGGTGGACATTTTCTGTTTGAGTACTCAACGAGGAACGATGATGACCAAAAACGTAATAGGAACGAGAGATTTCCCCTGCCAATGAACCAAATACATGATTAGCTGACTCATTTTATGAACGGTTTAATTAGAACTCTACATGTGTTATGCTTCCGCTAAGTCATGGACATTCCGTTCAGTTTTTCTTTACCTTGGGGGAGGGTGTTTTAATTACTTTTTGAGGCTTTTTTGACGAAAGAAAGGGACGTTGCGGTCTAAGTTATTTAAGGTCCAAATTCTTGATAACAATCGTGGTCGGAAATTAGGTTTTGGTATAAATGCCGGTTTTCACGCAAGCTAATTACATGATAGCGATTGACGCGGACGATACATGTGGCACATATGTTATAGATGAAGACAACGGAGTGATTTTGACTCAGTGTAATGAATTCTACTCTAGTCGTACTGAAAATAAAGCCTGAAAAAAGTTCTCTCTCCCGTGCACTAAACTGGTTTTTGTCTCTGCACTGTGCACTTCACGGTCAAACAATTTTTAACCTCCTGGCGTGGGAAGTAACTTTTTCCTTTTTCACTGAAGCAACCATAACTGGTAAAAGTTTTTCTCGAGATAGGAGACCGTATGGTCAGAAAAAAGTACTTGAAATCGCGTTCTTCCGTTCTTTCTTTCTTCATTTAAACGACACTTGATGACCATGTAAATATGCAATGACGAAGTCAGTTGTAAGGATTTTAATTGGCTTGCTTCCTTCAAAAAAAGGCTATAAACTACAGGATTCTTATGAAAGCGGTGTTCGCATCCAACTGTTTTTGTGATTATGAAATTCTAGCCTCGCGTTATGTTAAAGCCAATCGTTCAAAGATACATGTTCTGAATATTTTTTGCTCTATTATCTCTGTATTGTTCATTGTTCATTAGGCTCAGTAGGCTCGGTTTAGGCTCAGTACACTCGGTTTTCTGGCATAGGGTAAAATATGGACTGGACTGGACTATTTTTTGGACGAGTTTTTGGACGATTTTTTGGACCATTTTATAAGAGGAGAGGCACACCTTTAGTACTCAGGGAGGGGTGGGTGCAGTCGACAAGTACTGAGGGAGAGGTGGGGGAAGAGTGTTATTACTCAGGGAGGGGTGATAGGTGGTTGTAATTGTGAACACTACCGGTTAATGGAGCTTTTACTCGATCGTAATAATTATTTTAATCGGTTTTTCGACTGACTTCTCCTACATCAACATTTTACGCTGGGCCGCTGCGTTTCTTTAATTTTTTAGCCATGCGAAAGCGAAACTGCCATGTAAACACTGGAATTTAATTCATATTGAAAATATCGCGTTTACGATCCTCCACGGTTGAGTTACCAGTCTGGCATAGGTTATGCGTGTGCCTTTTGAGTCGACTTGTGCACCATCAGTTTTCCTTTGTGTAATTACCAGATTTAACTATCTTTCTTTTGTCATTGACGTTATCAGATGAGATCACAGAATTTCCGTTCCTTGTCCCTTGACTTTAGCCGCAATATAGAATTTGCAAGCGCTATCGCAATTTTAACGTTTGTACGTTTACTGTATGAAATCATTTTTGGTACAATCGTACAAAGCAATATTCTCTCAGGTGTCTTGTTAACACAGACCTCGTAAACGCAGACCGCACACCTCGAAAACGCACACCTCGAAAAACGTGTATACAGTGTGTAATTACCAGATTTATCTCTCTTCCTTTTGTCATTGATGTTATCAGACAAGATCTCGGAATTTCCGTTATGCGAAAGCGAAACTGCCACGTAGACACTGGACTTTAATTTATATTTAAAATACTGCGTTTACGATCCTCCACTGTTGAGTTATCCGTTTGCCTTTTGAGTCGACTTGTGTGTGCACTATCAGTTGCTTCACGTTTTCCTTTGTGTATACAGTATGTTATTACTGAATTTATCTATCTTCCTTTTGTCAGTGATCTTATCATGAGACAAGATCACTGAATTTCGCACTACACCGAAATACCTAGTTAAACAATAGAGTGTTTCTGTCCAGGAACCATCGGCTGATAGTTGCCCCGCTGAAATTTGATGTTCTTAAAACAAATATTTCCCCGAGAAGCGAAGCTCCGAGTGCAAATATGCTAGTATTAAGAACATCAAATTTCCAAGGGGCAACTATCAGACCAATAGTTCCGAGACATAAGTATTGTCTTTATTGTTCACCACTAAATTTTCTTCCGCGCGCCAGTTTAAAAACAATCAATAATTATTACGATCGGGTAAAAGATATATTAACCAGTAGTGTTTACAATTACAACCACCTACCACCCCTCCCTGAGTAATAACACTCTTCCCCCATCCCTCCCTCAGTACTGGTCGACTGCACCCACCCCTCCCTGAGTACTAAAGGTGTGCCTCCCCCCTTATAAAATCGTCCAAAATATCGTCCAAAAAATAGTCCAAAAAATTGTCCAAAAAATAGTCCAGTCCAGTCCAGTCTATATTTTACCCTATGCCCGGTTTTCTTGACACTAATTGTTGAACAACTTGATTCACTCTTTCTAGTCACACATGTCTTAACGCATCTTATCTATTCTCAACCATCAAGAGAAAACAAACGAAACAAACAAACATGCAATAGGCAATAGAAGACTATATAACAAAAGCCACAAGAACGCGAAAACTAAACTAATTAAGCTAAGAAGAAAAGTGCGAACACAGAATATTATGTGGTTCTAGCGCCTACAGTCTTCTTTGAGTTCGAGAGGCCTTTTTTCGTTAAAATATGGCGGAAGATGCAAAATACTTTGCTTGATTTAAAATAATGATGAAACGCTTGACAAGTTTTTGTCTCACACGGCTTTGGCGATTTAAAAAACGTCTTTTCATCCTAAGGCTAAGTGGAATTAAAGGAAACTGTGAATAAGTCGTGGATACATTGCGTTTGAATGAGTTTTGAAGATAATTAAATTCCAATGGGTAACTCCCGGATACAGTTAAAACTACTTGGCATTACTTTGAACTGCTGGGGGGATGTTGGGCGAATGGTCAGAATTCACATTTTAGCTATCGGTCAGTACAAAATACAGACTGCAAACCGGTTACGAAATGCAGACTAAGTACAAAATGCAGACTGCAGACTGCAGTTTGGGTAAAGAATGCAGACTGGAAATTTTGAAAAATGTTATTTCGTCTGATACATGATAACATATGTCATCTTACAACTAACCGAGTGTCACGCAATCGCCTTTTAGCAATCACTTTCATAGCCTGCGAAGCAAGCCCTGGGGGAAAGGAGGGGGATTGGGGGGAGCGGAATGTGCGGAGGGGAAAGTGAGGGCTTGCCACAGACCCCCACTAACTAACGAAACGCCCCCTATTTTCATATTCATATCGTCTTGCAGGTGTCAATCAGCGCCTCTTAAAATTAACCGCTCAGAAAGCGCCATTAGCGAGAGCTCAGTGAACCATGCAAACTGTCAAAACAAGAACTAAAACTTGCTCCACGTGAGCGAGAAATGTCAGACGACAAGGAGAATCTGGTATCAAAATCTAAGAGAGGGATAAAGCCAAAAGTTAATCCAGAAGGCTGCCGGTTTCGTGGAGTAGATTTAAGAATTAAATTTGGAAGTGGCTTCAAGAGTTTTGTAAACATTTTTAATCAGATACGATGAATATATGAAGTTCATATATTTTGAACTGCGGTTATAGATACGTACGGATGCACGATCCTCGCAGTAGAGGGCGCTATTTATGCAATAGCAAAAATCAAACCTGAAAAAAATCAGGCCTGTTCGGGATTCGAACCACTGACCTCTGCAATACTAGTGCAGCGCTCTACCAATTGAGCTAACAAGCCAACTGGGAGCAGGCCGTTAAGTTGATTCGTAATAAACCCGTGATGATAAATCAGATACGATGAATACATGTAGTTCATATATTTTGAACTGTGGTTATAGATACGTATGATGCACGATCCTCGTAGTTGGCTTGTTAGCTCAATTGGTAGAGCGCTGCACTAGTATCGCAGAGGTCAGTGGTTCGAATCCCGTACAGGCCTGATTTTTTTCAGGTCTGATTTTCGCTATTGCATAAATAGCGCTCTCTACTGCGAGGATCGTGCATCATACGTATTTTTAATCGGAGTCAAAGGGAAGTGTATCTTCGCCGATCGCCTTCGGACGGTCGGTTTTCACTTCGAAAATAAGTCGCACATATCTCAAATGATATACCTTCCTTGTGCAAGAAAAGCTAACAGTTTTTACCAGTTTTATGAACTGTTGAATAAGACCGCTTCTCAATGTCCGGATTCCCGCGATGTTTCGTCGAAATGAAAGTTCTCAACACCGACAGGAGAAAGTCCAGGTAGAGAGAGCTTACGTGTCCGCTCCCCGGCACATGCAGAACCTACATCTAGCAGGAAAGCGTTGTTTGACTCGCCGACGAAAGGACAACCCTCAAATTCAGCGATGGATACAAATTCAAACTTTGATGATTTGGATCCAACGTCCATCAGCTTTGCAATATTGTGATTAAGGACAAGTTTGAGAATGAAGACGCCATTCTTATCAAGGCCCTGAGCTTCAACAAGTGGATGGCTGCCACAAATATTCTACTTCGACATCGATTCTTGAGGGCAGAACTCCTCGAAATCACCGTCGTCCGCCATTTTCTAAAAGGTAGCCGCCACGAAGACTGTTTAGTTCGAGGGTTGATTGACAACGTGTTGCTCTCAGCCAATGGGAATTTTTCGTCCATACGAGATCGGAAATTTCGTTGGTTAGTGGGGGTCTGTGGCAAGCCCTCCCTCTCCCTGCTACACCTTCCGCTCGCCCCAATCCCCCTCCTCTCCCCCAGGGCTTGCTTCGCAGGCTATCACTTTCATGGTCATTTGCACTATTTCGTAATATTCCTTACCCGTTTCCTCGCATATTTTGTTTTTAACAAAGTAGCCACTGAACTCGGTGTTTAAAAAAGCGGCCACAATCGTTCTCAAATAGAATTTCAAGCTTTCTGATAGTCTTCTCATGTCGCGCGCGAGATGTCAGTATTGAAAAAAAAGACAGCTTTTGTATGTGGTACGAACTCTTCACCTTTTAAACCGATATGTGTATATTTTCATTTTGTCGACAAAAATGTGGACTTAGACCAAAACTTTTCCTTCGAATTGATCTATTTTTAACGTTTAGGGGTGTTCACAATGATTTTCACAAATTAATGTTTGCGTAGTCACCAAACAGATGAGAGGTAAAACCATCGCCCAGTCACGAAAACAACGCTTCGCTTTCACCTATAAAAATTCGCTGGTCACTCATTTCAGCGATATATAACGATATAAATACTGACGGCTCGCAGTGAGAAGAATGTAGGCTTGAAATTGTATTTAAGAACGATTGTAGCCTGTACGCTTTGTCAAAAACAAAATATACCCCGGAACGGCGAGGAATATTCCACAATAATGCAAATGATGGTGAAATACGATCGCAGAAAAGCGATTGCATTAAGCGTGTTTGGCTCGCAGTGAGTAGAATGAAGGATTAAAATTGTATTTATGAACGATTGTGGCTTGGACGCTTTGTTAAAAGCAAAATACACCCGGGAACGGCGAGGAATATTCCACAATAATGTAAATGATAGCGAAAGATGATCACGGAAAAGCGATTGCATTAAGCGTCTTCACTCATAGAGGGGGGCATAGGGGCCTCTGGGAAACCGCAAAACCGGGAAATAAAACCTCCAAAACCGAAAAATCGACGAAAGAAGGCAGCAAAACAGAAAACCGCATGCAAACCTGACAAAACCGCTACATTTTCACCTTTAAAGGGTCAAAAAGAAAAACTGAAAACCACATCAGAGTTTTAGTGAAAACCGAAAACGGCATAGGCTAAAACCAAGACTGGACTCTGGACTGGACTCTGGACTGGACTCTGGACTGGACTGGACTCTGGACTCTGGACTCTGGAATCTGGACTCTGGACTCTGGACTCTGGACTCTGGACTCTGGACTCTGGACTCTGGACCCTGGACTCTGGACTCTAATTTTACTTTTACTGTAATCAGTATCGACAAAATTACGAACAACTATGCGCATCACTATGCGATTAATTGAGTTAATTAATCGACCGGTTTCGTCTTCGAGTGAGACTTCATCAGGATAAACTACATTACAGGAACTTATTTTATACTAGACCTTGTCAGTACATGTCGCGTTATTAGTTTGGGTGTGAGCAACAAAACACCCGCAAGTATTTTCGCACAGGATATGATAAAATTCTGTGCTAGAAAGTGGTTTTTGAAGGTGTTTTGGGGGCTCACGGTTTTAACCTTAAATCCAAAACCTTGTAGAAAACTACTTTTTGCGAAATCGAAACGAGCTATGTGCTCACAAGGATATTTCTATCAAGGAAATGAAAAGCAAACCTGTGCGACTTTGAAAGGACATTTCCATTGATGCCATTTAACAATGTCACATTTCATTAAAAAAAACCGTGTAGACCGTATACATCTCGTATATAGTAACGAGTACCGAAACTCATCTTTTTTCCAGCACTTCGAGTACTTACGGTAACCGGAATTGTTTCATCGAGTTTTCACAAGCAGTGACAAATTTATCAGTTTTTTAAGCTAGTAAAACCGCTGGTAAAACTGCATGCATAGATTAACAGTAAAAGTAAAATTAGAGTCCAGAGTCCAGGGTCCAGGGTCCAGAGTCCAGAGTCCAGAGTCCAGAGTCCAGAGTCCAGTGTTTAGTGTCCAGTGTCCAGTGTCCAGTGTCCAGAGTCCAGAGTCCAGTCCAGTCCAGAGTCCAGTCCAGATTTTAACCAATGCCACCGAAAACCGAATGCAAAAACACATAAAATCCGCAAACCGCTCTGAACATCAAAACCGAAAAACCAAACCTTTTTGGCCCAAAAACCGAAAAACCGATCCAAAAGACAGTCAAAACCGCATAACCGAAAATCCCTAAGCCCCCCTCCTCATAGTTACACCTTTAGTATTTCAAAGAGCTTTGACTCGGCTACACGTGTGCTAACTGCGACGAGTATTTTAATTAAAATCGAAATTCCTTCGAAGAAAGGTCGAGTTAAATTTCAACGTCGTAGCATTACTTCGGAAATGTGATAGAGGCGTCCTGTATAATTTCCGATTTGTTTACATCTGAGTGAGTGATACATTTGCATATTCCGCCTCATTCTAATAGTCGTTTGTACGCTTCGCGTACCCACGACTAAAAATGAAGACCAGAATTTTAGATGAATGGAAAGAACTGCAGAATTTCATTTTACAATTATGAGTACTTCTCTTTCTATCCTCAATCTATTATGTTTAAGTTTAAGACCGGATGAAGAGTTCTTTAGTTTGCCAACTCTATTAGTTTGAGACTATTAAACTGATGAAGGATTCCAGAAGTCACACACAAAAATTTATCAGCATCTTGTCAAGTTCAATTTGTGACCACTTCACCAACTTTTGGACATTTTAAATATGAAAGGAGCATTTTGAAAAGAGATCTTGTAAAAATCACACCTCTTTTTAAATGCATTTGTTTCAGTTGTCTTCAGGAGGGCGCGTTTACAGAGCACGCTTATATTAAAGTTCTGAGAAACCTTTAAACACTGTTGTAGGTTGATGAGAAATGAATAGTTTTTTAATATAAATATATGTATATGACTGATGACCCTGCTGTTATTGAAAGCATAACAATGAATAAATCATGTAAGTCAACTTGGAATCGAAGCGTAAGATTCACAGTGCATAAGTCGAACTTTATATCAACATCCAACTCAACGAACACGCGACATGTTCTTCTTCTGGCTCTCAGTCTTTTTGCCAGCGACGATGGTATTAGGACTTGGTCGGGTAAATACAAATGATTTACATGCCGTAAACTTTGCAGCAGAGATCATTGGACATAAACTTATTGGGAGGGTTATTGCGGAGACAGAAGAGGATTCAGAAGATGCATGCCAGCTGAAATGTGTGGCTAAAAGCCGTTGCCTTTCTTACAACTTTGGATCGGCGGAAGACGGGAAAAGATTCAAATGTCAGCTAAGCGACTCCGATCGATTTGCTGCAGCAGATAATTTCACTCAAGAGGACAAATTTTCTTACAGGGGAATACAGGTATTGCGTAACTGGGCACAACGTAGAAAAAGACAAGTTCGAAAACTCATCATTATTACTCTTTTCGTAAAACTTCTTCTCTGATTCAATGTACACTTAACCAATTTATTAGTTTGCCACCCAGCTTTCATTAAAAGACATAAACATATCGATGACAAATTATCTAGAGATAAAAAATTTCATGGCCGTTCGTTATGAAATTCTAACAATTTAATTTACAGAGCTGCATAAATAATTGTTAAAGCGGATACGTTTCCAAGGAAACTATGGTTCTGCGTCGGTGGGTTATTGCAGGATGATTTAGTTTCATTAACTGAGTTGATAATGTGAAGTGGCTATACCGAGTCTCCATTAAGTTGACCCAATCACATTAGTTGAAAAAGCCCAAGTTATGCAAAATCTGATCGTTGTCCTCTAGCACGAGAAATTTTTCCGATGCAGGCTGAGTGCAATAGCTGTAAACAGTTAGCACTTACATTAAAGTTGGCATCTTTCAAACACAGAGTCCTTGTGAGAATGGTGGTTCCATTTGCGGCGAAAAAGGAATCTGCATCCCCAACTATCAAGATGGCAGCGTAAGATGCAAATGTAAGGATGGCTACAGAGGCCCAACTTGCGGTACGTGTTGCAGCTGTTATATTTATAATTATGGTTTGGCCTAACTTCTATTAAAACATTGAGGGGAATGATGGAATATTTTTAGCAATGACACAAACACAATCCGAGAAATCGGAAAGTGGCTCAGACAAATGTTGAATCTATTTCTTCTGAAGTAAGGATAACTCTTACGACCCCCCCCCCCTGCTGAATTTCAGCCCAACTTGGCAGCTATAGCCGCAACCAGGAGCAGGCGCAAGACACAAGTCTCGATTTACTTTGTAAGCATTTGAAAGAAACTTCGATCCTCACGATAATCTTTAGAACAACCATTATAAGTTTTATGTACTAATAAGAAATCATAAACTGAGAGACGTATCCCCGTGACCCATGGTAATTTTTTTTAAAAATCTATTTCAAATTTTACGCCACGCTGGGAAAATGCTCTTATTTCTCGGTCTCCCATCAGCTGTTGTTCTCAAAATAATGGCATCGCAGGAACGCGCACTAAAATTTAAAACGAAAACAAATTTCTTTCAAGAATGGTACGTATGGCGAATAATTATAAGTTCTCTCAATTCATATTCTCTGGTTGTGTTCATGAGTAATGTGCCCTACTACTCGGCAAACGTTTACCGCCTACGGTACGGTGCGTGTCACTTGACAATTTTTTTTTTCTATGCTAGTTTGTATGTATGCTTGTTCGTATGTATTTTTCTTGTTTGTTTGTTTTTTTGTTTGTTTTTATACCATTCCATAGCTATAAAGCCGGCAGAAAGCTGTGCCGAACTGCTTCGATCCGGTTGGAATTCCAGTGGCTTATACACCATCAATCCTGATGGCAACAGTCCAATCCAAGTGTTGTGTGACATGAAAACGGACGGTGGAGGTTGGACCGTTTTTCAAAGACGTTTGGACGGCTCTGTTGACTTCTTTCTTGGATGGGAATCCTACAAAAACGGGTTTGGAAATTTGAGCGGCGAGTTCTGGCTTGGAAACGACAATCTTCACCGTTTGACAGCCGCTGATGACGTCAAGTTAAGAGTTGACTTGGAAGACTTTGATGGCAACGTCGTCTACGCGGAGTACACGACTTTTAAGGTGGCAGACGAGGCAGATAAGTACCGGCTTTTGATCGGAGGATACAATGGCACAGCTGGCGATTCTATGGCAGGTGACTTTTCGCTAAGGTAAATGAATTGTGGACAATAAAATGCGATGGAATATGAACTTGCTGAACTGACTGAGCCTGTCAGTGATAGGTACTTAAACTGCACAAATATTCTGCTCTGTAAGTTTTGGGGTGAGGAAAAAAAAACATCTGATGAAAAAAGGGGAAACGTTGAATACAGGGAGTATTGGAATAGGATGATTCTCGTTATACTTTTGAATTTCGGGGAGCAGGGATGGCGCAGTGGTGAGAGCCCTCACCTCTCACTACTGTGACTCGCGTTGAATTCCCGAACTGGCGTCACATGTGGAATGAGTTTGTTGTTGGTTCTCGTCCTTGCTCAGAGCTTTTTTCTCCAGGTCCTCCGGTTTTCCTCCCTCCGCAAAAACAAACATTTCAAATTCGAATTCGACCTAAAGTCGAGTGTTTTTGATATGAGCCGCTGGCTCGAAAGACTGGGCAACCATTTCCTACATTATCGACTTCAAATATATTATTTTTCTAATTACGGCTAACCCTTGTCCTTAGTCTCCTTTTAGTGTTTCTCTCTTGTAAACGCACACGAGGTCCAGTGAAACCAACCTTGCTAAAGGGTAGGAGGTGGTATTGCTGCTGGTAATGCTACTTGGAGTGACCCATAAGATTCATGGGATAACCCTAACCCATAACTGAGATTCATGGTTGTGAATGTTTTCTTACTCTCATCATGTTTCTAGTGATATGCAGTTTTCGACAAAAGATAGTGAAAACGACAAACATTCCAGGGATCATTGTGCTTCGAGGTTCAAAGGTGCTTGGTGGTACAAAAATTGCCATCGCTCAAATCTCAACGGTATCTATCACAGTGGGCCATATAGCTCAAAGGCCGATGGTGTTTGCTGGGTAAAATTCAGAGGATTTCAATACTCACTTAAGCGCACGGAGATGAAGTTTCGACCCCGTATTATGGAAAACTAGTTGCGCAGTCTTCCTTTGTACTGGGATAGTCATTTTTGTTGAAACTGGATGCAAGATTCGTTTCAGGGGAAACGCGATTTCGGGGCTTAAAATCAGCAAAACGACCTTTCAGTGCGAAATGGCTCGCTCCATGGTTATAGTTCGAGAGCCTAAATCATGAAAAGCCATTTTTGATAGAAAAAGCCATCAACGACAACGTTTGATCCATTTTGTAAAAGACGTAAATGAAATAGCTATTATATCAATAGCATTGGTCCTTGATTTTGCAAAACACTCAAACTATAATCTAAGCCTGAAGCATGCATGTCGCCTAAAAATGTCCAATTGTATTTCAATATGGTCCTTAAGTCATGTCACGAGGAGAAAGATCCGAGGAGTGCATTGAGATGATCACTTCTAGCAACCAACAGGATCTCTTATATAATAGAATATGATGCATCACCTGTGGATTTTCAAAGCTCCATTAAGTTTTAACTATTGTAGCAATTGGCAAGCCGTCTAGAAATTGCTCGTCAATATGAAGGAAAACTACAATAAGGGAGGTATTGGTATACCTTATTGATTGGTTACTTCTATTGTACTACCATTTTTAGTATTCTTAACCAGTTCAAAAGTTTTTTTTTACATTTACTCAGTAAACTAGCGGCTTGCCAAAGTTAAAGACGCATTCCTAAAGTATATTGAAAGCATGACAGCTGTCTACACTCAGTCGCATTCCTCATCAGCTGGTCCCTTTATCTCACGGTGGTTACCAAGAGTATTAGTAATGGAAATAGCGTGGCAGTGTGAGCAGTTTGGTATTAAATGCGAGTGATGTTTCAAAATTCCCCAAAATATCACGAGCCGCAAAGCTGCGAGCTATATTTGAGGAGTTTTGAAATATCACGAACATGAATCTATAACTCCGAAAGCATTACGTCGTAAAATAGCGCTTCGCCGAGATCGATATCTAATTATGCGTAAACGTTCAAATCTGTCACCTTTGTGCAATCTTTCCCCTGGTGTTTTCTTTTCTGTCGACTTTTTTTTTGTAGTTGTAGAAGGCTTCTGGATGTCATAGGTATAGTTTCTAGAGGCATTAGAGTCCATTTAATAAAAAGTGTATTGTCTTATAACGTTTTAAGATAACAATCGTTTCGAGCTGCCATGTTTGTTTTACTTGTAGACATTTTTAAAGCTCGCGCCATGTTTACATCCAGATCTCGCGCGATCAAAAACCCTCTGGAGCCCCTTTGGAAAACCGGAACATTATAACATTCCATAACATTACCCATTGGGGGAAGAATTCTTAAATTTTGTGGTGTTTTAAATATCCTAGATTAGGTTAAAATATTTGTGTTTATTACATCGCTCGCAGCACTCGTGGGCAAGATGAAGCGAGTATGATTGGCTACTCGAGCGAGCAAGAAGGGTCCGTCTTGCCCGCTCGGGATTGCCCACATTGATCCCGCGCATGAATAGAATAGAATTAGAACGAAGTTCGTAATTCTTGGACAATTTCGGCGATGGAAACGCAAAAAGCGGCAGAAGATAGTCAAAACGAAGAAAATAGAAACGACTCTTGTGAGTTTCTTGTGCTACAAACACAGTTTGGCTCTCGAAGAATAAAAAGTCATCCTCAATTCTTAATAAAGCAAAATCTTTTTGAAATATAATAAACACTTTATCAACCAAGCTTTTTCGGTTAAGATGTCTGGATATTAGCCTCGTTCTTTTTCGCATTTTTATGGACCTCGACTTCGTCTCGGTTCATAAAAATGCAAAAATAGAACTCAGTCGATTTTCAGCCATCTCGACCACACGCTTGGTTAATAACGCATATATATTTAATGAGTAAAGTAGCAAATTGCCATTTGTAATCGTTTTGAAAATATTATTGATAGAGCTATCTGAATACTGTCACATTACCTGTCAACTGGAACTTTCATTTTAAAACGATATTTTCCCTCATCTTTTGAGCATGATTTTGCAAAACCGAAGCATTATAAGTATCCCTAAAACTATTTAGATGGAGAACGAGTCTTAAATTTTTATTGTTTTCAGCATTTATTTAAGTAAAACTCTAAATCCTAACCGGAGTTAACAAATCCAGCTAATCAATCAGTCACTCAGTTGATACTTGAAGTTCCCTGAGTTGCCCTTCAAGGTTCTAAAGTTGTAAGACTGACACCGCTCTGTACTCAAGCTCTGCACCCACCACTCTGCACCCACGCACTCGGACTGACAACAACTTTCCTAATTCCATTTCTTTTATCAGCTCCCGTTTAACTTTCGCCCATCCACATTGTCAGCAAAATCGAAGGCCTTAAAGTCTGGCTCTGAGATACGGCTAAGGCCGTACACAAAGCTGCAAAACAAGAAATAAGTCTAAAGATACATATTATGCAAGAGGGATTCATAGTTTAGACGGGACACCCGTTAAAGCTTAATGCAGTTTTCTTGAAAAGACTTCATTAAAAGATATGTATTAATTTGGTTATGGATGTGAATGAATGCACATCTCTCAACAAAAGGTGAAAACCTACAGGGTTTTTCAGAGACCCAGTATCGGAGTAAAGTTTCCCATTGGGGCGTAGAAGTCCTCTGATCAAATATCAATTGGCATAAGTATGTTTGTTGACACAAAAGAGAAATCAACTGTAATCTAAACATTCTGTGTTAATATACCCGCCAGTCATATCAAAGACAAACGCTGTCGATTAATCATCATATAAAGCCTATCGGCAGAAAAAGAAACATCATTGAACCTGTAAAGCCGCAAAGGGAAGGTATCGTTTGGTTACTGGATCTCATGAATCGTTCTCAGTCATGTTTAGCATTTCTTTCCGTGGTTTTGGGAAGGCTGTCGTGGAATGACCTGTCAGAAAAAGGTAGGGGAATTCTGATTTGTTATTCCTACACAACTAGAATAATTTACTTCCAGAGTCAAATTCTGTCCACGAAAACATCTTATCAATCGAAGAGAATAGTATAGATTTTGGTTTGCGAGTTCCATGTAACCGGATGGCAGCTTTTCCTTTAGCCATTTCTACCAAGAATAAGGTCTTTAGTCGCCTGTTTTAACTTTAACATCTATCTCTAACGGCTCTGATGATACGTATCATTTTCTTATCAATACAAATAAACACTCGGTTTGAAAGCTTAGCCTTCACCTCAATTAGTTATATTTTCATTTGAATAACTAAAGGTTAAGGCTTGTTGCTCCATGTTCTGTCCAGCCTTTTTTTTGCCACATGTAATTTTTAGACTACCTCACGAAATCTTACACCAGACGTCAAGAAGCTGCAATTATGAGCTTTTCAGTCTTCTCGTTTCGCAATTTGCTCGCTGTCATGAAGTGAAGCCTTTTTATTTTTAAAGAAACCATATATGAATGATTTTCCAGATTACGGAATTTGACCACATCAACCGGCTCTCATCGACTTATACTGGCTTCCTATATATACCATTTAGAGTTCATTTAAATACAATTGTTTTTTTTTTTATGTGTTTAACAATCCAAGTCTGCCCCACATTAATGATTTTTTATCTCTTAAAACCTGCTTCTAATCCTGCTCTTCGTTTCTCAGCACAACCTCTTCTGTTCGTTCCACGGGTCAAATGCTCTTCTCCGGCATGCTTCCTATGCCTTATGGAACTCGTTGTCCTCATTAATCAGAGACTATAGCAGCTTACTTTCCTTTAAGAAACAACTTAAAGCATTTTGCTATAAGAAAGCGCTCGATAATATTTCATAATCCCTGATGCAATTTAAAACTCTTTTGAATATGTACAAAGCTGCACTATGCATATCAATGTTTTGCCCATGAAGTTCGCTTGATCTGCGTTAAGAATATGGCTTTATTTTATCTGCGCAGTTTTTAGTACCTAATAATTCATAATTTGATGTTTTTAGTTAAATATATCTTTAATTATGTAGTTGTTCGGTGTTGTGAATATTCAAATAGTTCCATGCATAACAAAAGAGTTTAAGGAGCCAGTTGCAAACAAGGCTCTCCTAAATCAGGTGATCAGCATACTGAGGGTAAAGACAGATTTGTGAAATACAATGTTTCATTAAAGCCACGTGTGAATCATACAACTTTGGTCCAAACAAGGATGGTGATCTCGTGTGCGAGCTGAGTGATTCTGATGGTGTCAGAGATCCAGACGATTTGGTCACACGGCAGGACTTCCTCTATCATGCAACAAAGGTATCCTGGAGAGAGTGTGGAGAAAAGCATAACATGAAATTGAGTTGATTTTGATAAAAAAATGCTTGGAAAAACCTTTTGACACGATGGATTTTTGCATCTATCGGCTTGTGTTGTTATTTTACATCAAGAAAGCTTCTCTAACTTTGTATTTCGTCGTTGCTCGCTTCAAGTTTGGAAACACGGCAAATACAGTTACTTTGTAAAGTCATAATAAAGCACTAGGAGTGGCGATTGGGCTAAGTTAGACTTTATGTAAATTTGGTACCTATGAGCTAAAATTCTTAACCTGCCAAGGGTTGCGTATACGATAATATTTGGAAAATGTTCTACTTAAAATCAACCAACGGAAAAGGTTATTTGCATCTTTTCTGTCTTTGTTACCTTTGAATCGCATAAAGATATGTCGGTCTTCTGAACATCTTTTTAAATATTTTTAAAGAATCCATGTGCTACCGCTCAGTGTCCTCTGAATTCACAATGTTATTCAGATTTTGAAAACGAAACTCATCTCTTCGTTTGTTCACCGGGCACTGGAGACAAGTGTGAAACCGGTGAGTAAGCGAGATAAGTTCGCGTTGTCCATTACAGAATCCTGTGACCCTTTCGTTCTTCAGCTTTCAATGAGAGTATTTTTGAAGAGCTTTATAGGAATTGGAATTAATGTTTAAATCAACGAGAATATAACACAGAGAACACTGAGTTGCTCCAGAAATCACACCAGATCAAACGTGAGTTGGAGGGGGAATATGAAAGCTTAATTTCATTTAATCAACAGATCAGTTATCCTGGAGGTGGCTTTTCAAATATTTTGCAGATGTAGACAAGTGCTCAGAAGGAAATGATGCTTGTCACGTGAACGCCTTATGTAACAATTCTGACGGATCGCACAGCTGCTGGTGCAAGGATCACTCGAAATTGACAACGTAAACAACAACGACATCTGCAACAAAGTTGAAATCACAGTCGACGTCACCGCCAAACCCTACCACAAGAAAACTACCCCGATAGTATGCAAAATAGATACAGGCGCTGAGACCTACGAAAAAGACGGGTCATTATTCAGACTTAAAAATAACAATATAACAAGAAATCTATATTTTCAAAGAGACGAAAGAGACCATTTCCGCCAAACCCTACCAAAAGAAAACTACCCCGACAGTATGCAAAATAGATACACGCACTGAGACCAACGTGATTTCTAAAACAAAGTTTGACAAGATTATCACCTTTCCCAGTTATAAAGCACTCGGACCACCCCAGATTCTCACAGCCTATGGTGGCCAAAAGATTGAATGCATGGGTACCTGCCAGCTATTTATCCACTACAAAGGCAAGATAAGGGAAGTACGTTCACAGTAACCAATGTGCAAGGACCGACCATTCTAGGATTAAAGACGTGTGAGGAACTAGGACTTGTTACGATCAATTGTAGCATTCAAGCAGATAGTAAAGGTATAACTTCAGCGACTAAACCTCATGACAAACGTCCTCTTACGAAGGACAAACTTATAAAAGAACACAAGGACTGTTTTGAAGGCATAGGTACCTTCAAAATGACGCCATACCCCAATCACTTTAGACCCTGGAGCAGGGCCAGTTGTGCACCCACTTAGAGCAGTTCCTGTACACCTGCGTGAAATGTTCAAAGTTGAACTCGACAACATGGAGGAACTCGGAGTCATCGTGCCAGTTAACGAACCCGCTGACTGGGTTAACAGCGTAGTACTTCGCGAAACCGTTAACGACAACGGAGAGATAGCCAAGCTGAGAGTGTGTCTGGGCCCACGAGACCTTGACAAATGCATAAAGCGAGAGCCCCACCACATGATAACAATCGATGACGTGGTTACTGAGCTACACGATGCAAAATGTTTTAGTGTCATTGATGCGACAAAAGGGTACTGGCACGTACCGATCGACAAATAAAACTCCTTACTCGCCACCTTCAACACGCCATTCGGACGATACCGGTTCACTCGGATGCCATTTGGACTAAATGTCTCACAAGACATTTTCCAAAGGGAACTCGACTCGTCCCTTGAAGGACTTACAGGAGTCACAGGTACTGCTGACGACAACTTTGTCTACGGAAGGACAGAAGAAGAACATGATGAGAACATCAGGAAGTTAATGGAGCGTGCAAGTGTAAAAGGTGTTAAGTTCAACAAAGTAAAAAGAAACAACTAAAGCGTAAGGAAGTTAGCTTCTTTGGCCACGCCTGGTCGCCACAAGGCATCAAGCCCGACAATGAAAAGGTGTCTGCGATTCTCAACACGAAGTCCCCCGAGGACGTCAAAAGCTTTCAGAGCTTCCTCGGTCTAACCAATTATCTGAAAGGATACTCTGGACGCCTAGCCACCTTATCAGCACCACTGAGAGATATGACCAAGAGAGACACGGTCTGCTCCTGTGGATCTGAGCACGACCAAGCCTTCACCGAAGTTAACAAAAAAGTTTCATCACTCGATGTACTTAGATACTTCGACCTGAACGCAGAAATCTTCATCGAAACTGACACCTCGCTGAAAGGATTAGGCGCTGTGCTACCAAAAGACAGAAAGCCTGTATGCTACGCTTCAGAAGCCCTCACCCAGACTGAACAGCAATAAAGCAACATTGAACGCGAAGCACTCGGCGTTGTTTGGGGACTTCAAAGGTTCCATTACTTCATCTACGGCAAATCCTGCACAATCCCCACAGACCACAAGCAAATTGAAGCGATCTTCAAGAAGAAACTCGGCAACTGCCCAGCAAGATTACAGAGGTTTGTACTACGAGCGTTTAAGTATGACGTTACCATAAAATATGTCAAAGGAGCCGAAGTACCCATCGGCGATGCCCTCTCAAGGGTATCACCACAGTCAGCCCCACCCAACGAAGAATTTCCACAGCTGGACATCCACTAGATCACAAAGAACCTCCCAGCGTCACCGATAAAGCTTCAACAGATTCTCACTGAAATAGCCATCGACCCAAATCATGTTTGTCACGTGAACGTTTTATGTAACAATTCATGTCAAGAGGACAAAGATCCGAGGGGTGCACTGAGTTGATCACGGCTGACAACCAACAAGTTCTCTTGTTCGTACGGCAGGTCGACGTGCGACCGTAGCCTGGGTTCGCATACGGGACATCTAAGTTTTCGTGCATGCGCGGGGGTGTTAACTTGGAACAGTGCCACGGGCAACCGAGCCAAACCTCCCTCTCTCTCTCTCTCTGGGCATTGTTCAGTTTTTCTCGACGCTTAGTCTGAATGTTGCGTTAAGCATTGTAACGTTTAGGGTGGGTTTGCTCGAAGCCTTCGTGAAAGTTTTTGATTTAAAGGTTTGATTTTAAATGGTTTGTAACCGTTCCCGGCAACACTTGTCATTAGCTTGTACAATAGAATATGATGCATCATCTTCTCATTGTCAAAGCTCCACTAAGTTTTAACTATTACAGCAATTAGCAAGCCTTATAAAAACTGCTCGTCACTTAAAAGAAAAACTATGATAACGGTAGTATGGTATACCTTGTTATTGGTTATTTCTATTGTACTACCATTTCTAGTATTCTTGATTCGTTCAAAAGTTTTATTTTATATATTTACTGAGTAAACTAGCGTCTTACCAAAATTAAAAACGCATTCCTTACTTACCTTGAAAATATTATTTATACAACTGTCTACACTTTGTCACATTCCCCGTCACCTGGTCCCTTCATCTCACAGTTGTTCCCAAGAGTATTTGTGATGGAAATAGCATGGTATTAAAGGGTGTTTGGTATTTAATGCGAGTGATATTTAATATTCACCAAAATATCAAGATCCACATAACGGCGAGCTATATTTGAGGAGTTTTGAAATATTACAAGCGTAAATCTATAACTCCCAAAACATTACGTCATAAAATAGCACTTCGCCGAGTCGATATCTGATCATGCGTAAACTTTTAAACCTGTCGCCTTTGTGCAATCTTCCTCCTAGTGTTTTTTTTTTCGTCGATTTCTTTTACAGGCGTAGAAGGCCTATGGATGTCATAGATAAAGTTGCTGGAGGCCTCAGAGTCCATTTGATAAAAACTGCATTTTCTTAAACTGTTTTAGCACACCATCTTAGATAACAATCGCGCGATCATATCGAGCTGCAACGTTTTTTTTGCTGGCAAAAATTTTTAAAGCTCGCGCCATGTTTGCGTCCAGATCTCGCGTGATCAAAAACCCTCAGGAGCCTCTTTGGAAAACCAAAATATCATAAGATTCCTTAATATCACCTAGTGGGGAAAGAATTCTTAAATTTGTGGCGTTTTACACATCCTAGATTAGTTTTAAAATATTTGTACATATTTAATAAGTAAACTAGCAGATTGCCAGATGTAACTCATTTTGAAAATATCATTGAGACAGCTACCTGAATACTGTCACATGACCTGTCAATTGAAACTTTCATCTTAAAACGAAATTTTCCCTCATCTTCTAAGTAAGCATGGTTTTGCAAAACCGAAGTATTATAAGTATCTCTAAAATTAATTAGAGGGATAATGAAGTCTTAAATATTTATTGCTTTCAGTGTCACTAATTATTTCAAATGCGTTTTTAGTTTTACTGAGTAGGCTACTGAATTATTTCGAAAATGCTGTTGATTCGACAGCCTGTTCAGTGTTAGTTTCCTTCTCTGACTAATTCTACATGACATTATATGGCATAAAACTATTTATTCAAACACGAGACAGGAAAAAAAAATTGTGTGAAATTGATCCTCGGCAAGGAATTCAGATTAGGAATAAAGAAAGAACAAATTAAGCAAAGTTATTTGATATTTGAAGAATTTCATTATCTTAAAAAGATTGACCTAAACCAAACCTGAAACGTTTTATAATGTCGCTTACTTTTATTCTAGAGTCACTGAATGAGAATTATTATTCGGTCAAACTGCGCTTTGCTTCATTCTGTGGCGGCCTTTTATTTCGTTCACTTCTAAGTTCCACCGTAATTACTGATATCTTGATGTGCACGGAATGTGAAGGTCTAATTAAGTGGCCGCTGAAATTTAAATTACACGGTAAATGATTTTTTCTCATTCGTTATTGATGTACCTGCTTAAATCCAGGGCTTTAAATATTCAAGAAATAAGAGGGAATTGAATCTTCACGAACATCAGCCAACCTGGGTTCCCACGATGGAGGTGTTGGCGATGGCATTGCTTTTATGTTTTATCCTCGGGAAAGGTACGTAAAATTTGGTAAAAAATCAGAAATTTTATGAATACTTAAGAATGGTATTTATTTTGGGTGATGAAATGAAATTGCAGTTAGTTTTCAAGTGAAAAATGACAGAAGAATGCCCAGAAAAACAGAGAAACTTGTAACTGATCTATGTAAGGTTACCGTGCACCTTCAGGGGTGTCTCGCGTGCAAGCGATGTAGCGCGTCCGGTTTAAACTGTAGATATCTAAACCCCACATAAAATTAAAGCTTATAGGACTGGCTATCAGACTATACCGAAAAGTTTGAAAAAAAATTAATTGTCGAAGTTTTCACGACTTCTAAAAAAACGTGTCTGCGATTTGCCATATTCAATTTCAGTAAAAAGTTACGGAACATTTTTGAAATAGGATTAAAAAGATGTGGAGTGATCGTACAAAAATCGCTCTTGAAAAAAAAAGTATTTAGAAATAAAAAATTCGGAGACACGTGTTTGTTGTTTATCTGTAAAACTAGCTACTGTCAAAATTTGAGAGCAATCGAACAAATTCCCTTTGACTTGTAGCTCTTATAAGGTGATTCGGGCGCTCGCATTTAGAAGTCGTGAAAAATTCGACAATTCATTGTTTTTCAAAATTTTTGGTATAGTCTGATAGCCAGTCCTTTAAGCTTTAATTTGATATAGGGTTTAGATATCTACAGTTTAAGCCGGACGCGCTACATCGCTTGCACGCGAGACACCCCTGAAGGTGCACGGTAACCTTAAGAGCTAATGTCAACAAGCATCAGACAAACAGGGCAAGTCACCCAAAATTTTCTTTCACTCCTACTTTCATATTTTGTAGCCAAATATGTCTTAATGATTATGATGTAGCTTGTTTGTGAAAATGTATTTTTGTTTTCGAGAAATGATGTTTTTAGTTCGACTGCTTGAATATGCAAATTTTCACCGTGAATGTTACCAGAGTTGTGGGCTTGTAATCAATATACTTGACCTCCGGTATTTATGACAACATAATCCTTTGTTTTATCATCTAAACGTAACCCCCTATCATTACTGAAGCTGACAAAGAAATATTTAACAATGACAGTTTTAACAATGACAGATATGACAGAATCTACCGAGCTTTTAGCTTTTAAAATACAAAAGGATGGTTATAAAGTTACTGTATTGTGTATTTGTGTTGTTCTAACGTGAGACGAACTCAAAGACGGGCAAAATTTACTTGCCAGCGACTATGAAATATACATGATGCCTACTTGTCGCCACCGTTTACTAGCATAAATCACTACAATTTGCGAAAAAATATCTAACGTAACACTCTTACCATAGTTATTTAGGATTTTAATAGCTGTTTCGATGATCACGTCATGCTCTACCACATTCAGACTAAGTTTACACTAGAGGGGAGTTTTCCGGATTCGTAAATGTTTCCGGATTCATCAATTTTGGAGTATTCGGATTCGTAGGCGTTTACGCTGAAAGGATATTCGGATTCCTGACCGTTTACACACAATGAAAACTCCGGGAACATTCCAAATGGAATGGTTACCAAGCCGAGTGTTGTTTCGTCGTTCGATCGACAAAGTGAAAATGCCTCCCCCAAAAAAGGCTAGGGTAGATCCAGATGCCACCAAGGCAAATTTGAGTAAGACAGATGCCCAGCCATCTACGTCGTCGGCGATTAAGTGTGGCTGACGTTAAACTTCCTTGCAGTAATAACTTGCGTTTCCTCAGAAATACCGCGGTACACATGATAAAATTGATCGCCTGAACCTGCAACAAGATTAGGCAACCGCCGGTTGCCAACCGGAGACCGCCAGCAATGTTAGCACCGGATGCTCCATTTTGGTTTCACCGCAAACTCAAAAGATTGCAGGCGGAAATAATATCCGGATTCGAGAAAAAAAGCGGTTACGCGAAAAACACTTTCCGGATTAAAAAGTTATCGGATTCAAAGTTCCCACTTTAAATTCCGGATTCAAAATATCCGGAGACACGACCAAACCGGATAGTTTTTATTTCGGATTCGTCCACTTTCGTGTAAACGGCAAAATCAATCCGGTACCAAAACGTTTCGGATTCATCACGAATCCGGAACAATTTCCTCTAGTGTAAATCTATTCTCAAGCCAGAGCTGAGTTCCAGTTTATATATCTTCTCCATCTTATTTTACCAGTTGCATGACAAGCGTGACACATAAATTCAAAGATGGATCAACCTCCGAAATACCAAGAGATTGTTTTTTTCGTCTTTGCATGATATCTAGAAAAACCTTCCAGGAATTTCTGTATTCAGAAAACTAAAATGTCCAGATTCATCAATGATTCCTTTGCCGGCGTAAGTCAGAGAATGTTTACGAAAGTCAATTTGATTAAAAAGCTACAAACTGAGTTAACGTGTTGATCTGTTATATAAGCGTCTCGTCTTACATACTAACATGGAGATTTGCTGTTCATTTAAATCGTTCGCTGGTGGAACTTGTGACTTTAGTTATCGAGAAGATCGAAGTTGTAAATCTGAAGTCGTTCCCTTGCCTAGTTGTAAAAAAGGCATTTCAAGCCACTTGCGGAGGTGCAAGTTTTCATATCCAGAAAATGAAGTTGATCTGATTTTGTCACGAGCCAGTATCTTCAAGACGCCGAAAGATATCGAGGATTTGACAATTTGCCTCGCTCATAGATCAAATCTCGGTGTTGGGTGGAGTCATGGTTTCAATAGTAGATGTATAGGTGTTTTGCAACCAATCTCTAGAGACACAGGTATCAATGGTGAAAGGAACAAATGCTGGTGGACGAACAAAAGGAGCCAATGAGATATCTATTGTTTTCGTCCACCAACATTGCGGCAATGACGTAACGTGCAAACCACCTATAGTGCCAAAAGAAGTGTCCGGCCATGGTGAAGGCAGGGTTACGTCGATTACAAAAGGCGATTGGGGAATTGGCAAGCGTTTTTCACGGATGATACTCAAGGTATCTGGGAAATTCACACAACCTGGCTCCGGTAAGTATGACATTTCGTAGAAAGGGTGTTCGAGTTTGGAGAGCGTAAAACATTGGACCTGGCAAATGGTTACCCTAGAGTAACCTTGACATTTCTACCTATTACCAGCTACCCACGCTCAACAAAGCCACACCCACACACTGACGTTACCGTAAGACGACGAGTTTTAGCTAAAAGCAAGTCACCTAGTGATCAGATCTCTGACACACCCCCCATGAGAAGACACACAGGGCTTGCACTGTAAGTATCCCGGAGAGTTTTATACAATTCCTTATAATTTGATTATAAGGAATTGTATGGAGCTTTTTTAGCGTTAGTCGAGGCGCGGCAGGTGTTGTCACGTATGATCCTTGCGAGGATCATGTGACAACACCTGCCGCGCCTCGACTAATGCTAAAAAAGCTCCATACAATTCCTTATAATTTTATTATAAGGAATTGTATGGAGCTCTTCGTGATACTTACAGTGCAAGCCCTGTGTGTCTTCTCATAGAAGAAACAGATTCCGACCCAGGGGAGCAGAGCTTGATCTTTTGTACAGAAGAGGGTTGTATTAAGTCATAGCAAAGACTTTCATCCCTTCAGAACCACCGCGGTTGCGGTAAACAACAATATGTTTTAGAGCGTGAAAGCCTTTACGACAAGGCTATGTTAAAATATGCAGCTCAACTTGAAGAAGGTGCTCGACTAATGTCCCTTGTGTCTCTGTCAAAGCTGGTAACCTTGAACGAGGTGATCCCTTATTAAAAGTGGGATGGGCCCTTAAAATTTCCAAGCATTACAAGAGACTATCCAAAATACTGAAAGACTAATTGCTTGACATTGATAACGCTGCTGATCAAACTGGTCACAGGGGATCCTTTATCTGTGTCGAAATCCATGCGAAAGGCAAGACTCCCAAGTGGCGAACCAATTTTTAAAGTAGACGAATACCTGACATCTCAGCAAATAGCAAGTTTTTCTTCGCGGGCGACAGCAGAGAAAAAGACACTCAAAATGTCGAAAATGAAACCCAGAAAGACCAATAGGCTGTGGAAAAAGAAAAGGTCTTGCAAGATCTTCAGAAGGACATCATGGATTCCATATCCATCTGTCATCCAATCATGCACAGCAATCACAACATCTGTGATTATGCCTCCAACAAGAAATTGGACAAACTCTCCATCCTTCTCCTTCAAGATATCTGTTCATCCCTTCAGCTTGACATCTCCATTATTAAGGTAAAGCGCAAGAGACTATGTACTATGCTAATTGAATATTTGGTGGAGAACTTTCCCTGTAAATCCTGAGTCTTGTTTTATTTGTACATAATTGTTTCGATGGTATTACAATGCAAAGAATATTAACAGATAGTGCAAAGTAGTTAAGGTACTGCGCTTACTTGCGAGATAATTTAGCCTGTAAAAACAAGTATCTATGTCCTTTTCTGTCTTTTTCTCTGCAGATATGAGTGTCGTATAGCGTTCACATCATTCAGGTACAAAAGGTCGCTCACAATGAATATGTCGTTCTGAAATGAAAACCCCAATAAGCTTATTAAAAAATTACTCGTTTCGAATAAATTTTTATCCTAAAATCATGTGGCAACCGGGATGAACTCTTGAACAAAACTCAATCCATGTAACATTTTTATTCCCAGAGCCTCACGCTTTGCTCTCCTGTCTGTATATTATAAATTTCGATAGCGTTGAAGCAACAACCCGCTTTCAACTGCTTCGCTGTCACTGAAACAGCGGTTAGTGACCACAAAAAGCACACATTCTAATATTTTCCATTCAACATAAACAAAATTCTTTATACAGCTAGCAGGGTAAATATTCATTTGTGTCGGTACCAATTATTGCGTGACAAGCTTATAATAAGAGGGGAGAACCCAACGCAAAACCTGGGCTTCTGCTAGAAAAAAGTAAACTCAAACGTAATATGATAATCGAAACAGCTACTGAAATCATAATTAAAAAGATGAGAATGTTATGTTAAATATTTTTAGAAATTGTGGTGATTTATGCCAGTAAACGGAGGCGATAAGTAGGCACACCATGTATATTTCATGGTCGCCAGTAAGTTAATTTTTCCCGACTTTAAGTTCGTCTCAAGATAGAACAACGCAAACACACAAGAAAATCTTTACAGTAACTTCATAACCATCCTTTTGTCTTTTAAGAGCTAGAAGCTCAGTATATTCTGTCATATCGGTCATTGTTGAAACTGTCTTTGTCTGGATGCTACTTTTCGACATAGAAAAATTATGTTGGACAGAAATATTCACCAAAAAAATTAATATTTCTTTGCCAAATTCCCGAAATTTGTGGAACTGACCGGAGAGAGTTTGGAAATAAGCCAAAATTGAAGAATAGGATATTAGCAAAAATACAGTTAGAAGTGATGTTAGAGAAATTGATTATTTAGTCCTTTTTTTTCAGAGGGTTGCGTGATCAAAGAATTTTCAACCGTTATTAAAGGGAGGGCTTTGCGAGGACATGTGGTCAAGACCCTCTATGTGCCCGACCAAGAGATTTGTAAGATTCACTGTTTTTTGGATGAAGTCTGCCAATCAATCAACGTCAGCCCAAACGGTGCTAGTGGTACGTGGAAATGTGAATTGAGCGATACAGACGAAAAACAAAATCCACAGAGTCTCATTGCGGCAGAAAGTTTTATTTATTATGCAACGGAGGTGGAGAACTACATTTTCAAATATTCTTTAATCTTTAAAGATTTTGTCTATTATCTAACTTTCATTCTTCCATTAATAATGGTACAGATACATATTCTATCTGTGTTCTTACAGTCTCTTGAAACATTATTTTGCTTAATGCCGTCAGAGTTTGCAAGAATGAAACTGATATCACTGTTGATAGATTTTAAACAAAGCTTTCTTCTTAACAATTACAGAATCCATGCAGTCGTACTCCTTGTGCAGAAGGATCAACCTGCATTCCAAACTTTGCTGTCGACAACAGTTTCCGGTGTGTTTGTCCACGTGGATTTACAGGAAAAACATGTGAGATAGGTATTACCAATATGAATAAGACTTGAAAGGAAAAGTTGATTGTAATTGCTGAATCCTTTTCATTTTGCTTTAGCGTGAATTTTTTTTCATGTGGTGTGGCAGAGAATGTTTCAGCCAAAAACCCTTGTAGTTGACTTGCGTGCAAGTAATTTGTGACGCCTTTACGAAACAACTGCGAGGTCTGGGTTCGAGTGATTCGGCCGAGTGAGGTCTAATTAAATATTCATACCGCGTAAGTGCACGAGGGCTTTTTTAGGGTAGAATTAAATCGGCGTAGGTGCATAAGGGGTTTAGGGTTGTTGGGGGCTAGGGTTAGATATCGCGTAGGTTCGTGCGTAGGGGTTTTTTTGCACCACATTTTTAAAAATAACGGTACAAAAAAGTACAAAGCGAACAAAGAAATCCAAGATAGAGTAGGGATAAAGTACAACATTGTTTTTGCATATACCAAATTTTATTGTCACGTCACGTGTCCACATACAATGTGCGTTTAAGAGTTCATAATAGCTCTTAAATGTTCGGGAAAAGGATTAGTGGTTTCTTTTTGTTCCTTAATGTCCTCTTTCTTCTCGGGTGTCACACACACTTCATCTTTGTCGCTGCTTTGTTCGACTGCCAAACGATGTCTGTATAGCTGTTTACAATGTTGCGCGTAAGAGAGGAAAGCTTTCATGACATCTGCGTACAGTTTAAACAATTTATCATCGTCGTTTACTACTTGTGTAGGTTCATAGACTTGCATGTAGCTATTGACATGCCTCTGCATTCGACAGTAGTCATCATAGTCTGCATTTTTCTCTACGATTCGTAGTAAGTCATCTAAAGTATCTCCAGACCAGTTACGGTTGTCTTCCAAATGTTCGAACACGTTGAAGTAAGCTCTATCTGTTCTGAAATGATAGGTGGTTCTGTGAGGGAAGTCTTTTAATAGAGAGGTAGCTTGTCAATCACCGGTCTTGATCGTCATCAGAAGTACTGCAGTCAGACGAATCTCTAAGGAGAGCTTTATCTTCACAATAAGGAACAAATTCCAGGAAAGCTGTCATCATATCGTTGTAGACTTTACTGAATTGTTTCTCGTCTTCACCGATACCGTAGGAATCACACAGCATCGAATGATGAATGCGGGATTTGATTTTTTCAAGATCATCCATCTTGGATTGTTCATCTACGCAAGACAGGACTCCGTCTAGAAGGATGCCTAAAAGCGTCTAGAAAGATGCCTAAAGCGTCTAGAAAGATGCCTAAAAGAGTAGGTAGCAGTAGTGTTTTATAAAAACCAGCTGTCAACCACGCGTAGGCGTGGTTTCTTGAACCGTGAATAGCAGACGTTTCTTACAAGAGGATATGTCATTTTCGTGATGGTATCGCACAAAGTCCAAGAAGGCCTGCATCACCTTACTGCGTAATTCCCAGGTTCTTCTATCGTAATCGTTCTCGTCGGGTGCAAAGTCGATTAAGTACTGCTCGGCATCTCGAATCACTCTTCTCAAGGTATCATCGTCAGAGTGAAACTCCATGACATCTAGCAACTCATCCATCGCTAACGCGCCAAGTTTAGGGTTCGTTTCCAAAGTAGGGTTCATGGTGAATGAGACATGTGTCATTCCAGTACCAGTCGATATATAGGAAAATCACACAATAGATAGCGTCGCGTCTCTTTTAGATTGCGTCGCATCCCTTTTAGATAGCGTTGCGTCCCTTTTAGATAGCGTCGCGTCTCTTTTAGTTAGCGTCGCGTCTCTTGTAAAACAATGGTTGTCAATCAAAATAGTGAGGTATTGTTCTCGAGTGTACAAAGCTAGAGCGACTCCAACACTTCACACAGTCTAGAAGCAGCGGTTCAGATGTGCAAGATGGAAACACTAATGAAGAAACCTACCAAGGGAGTCAAAGGCAAGAGAAATCATCCCTACGGCAAAAAAGAAGTTTTACTAGAAGTCAAGAAAGAAGGACTACTGGAATTCAAGAAAGAATGGAGGAAGAATCCTCCCGGTCCCGTCATGATAGATAATCTTTCCTTGGATTTGAATTCTTCAGTGCCAGTCATGCAGACCCCTATTATAATATTGCATCCTTCGGGCTCCCCAAACCCTGAATAGACATCAGAAGAACCGTTGAGACAGCTCGCTAATTTGGTTGACTCGATTAAACCCGAGTACGTGCAAGAGTGCCCCCAGGTACAGCCGCAAGTACCACCCCGAGTACAGAGGAAAGAGGAAGTCATGAAGGAAGGCGAGATATCCGAAGCAGGTAATTTTTAATATGGTACTTTGGAGGAATTACTGGCCGATGTAGGAGTCTGCTACCCCTGTCCCATTCATAACGTGGGAATGGATGAAGTACATTCCCAGAAAGAATGGATACAAAACGTCTACCGCCCCTATCCCATCGACAATTGTCCAGTCTTCATGGATCTGAAGGATTTCAGTACCTACTACCACCAATGCCGCAGGCAGGGTCACGAGTGGTTTACCATCGACAAGATTGCTGTTATGAAGTGCGAGTGCAGCGAGACTCCTACATTGGGCATGTCCAAGTCTGAAAAAAATTTCAATCAATTATATCTACGATGTCGTAGAAATTATTGTAAATTATTTCAGTGGTGGCGATTCCTCCCCAAAGAAAGAAACATGGCGATTCTCACCCGTTAATTGTATTTCTTTCTGTAGACTGTGTGACTCAGGACACCACTGAAGTCTAAGATTTGATCACCATAAGAGTGCAAGTAGGACATATGTTACGAGACGACTTGAATTTTTTTTTGTCAACACGTGTGTAGCAGTTTGATTGATTGATTTTTATTCGAATCATGGGGAAACGCAGAAGAAGAAGAAAAAGGAAATCTAAGGAAAAACAACCAGGGGGTGCTTCCATCAGAAAAGTCAATCAATGGCTTAGGAAAGGCCTTTCTCTCACCGATAAGATAGCATATACAGCCAGTATCTTTTTATCGGGTCCCGCGCCCGGATTCGGAAAACTCGGTACCTTATTAGGAAAACAAGCTTTGAAAGGGATCGTCGATAATGTGAATCATTTTAAGAAAAGGCGTCGATAAATCTCATCAGTGTTTAACATGTCTCTGTGGTCGAAACTACCTTACGTTCATTACTCTCTACTCTCCTTCTTTTGTCGGAGAATAAAAATTATCGTATACACGACCAAACAAAGTCGGATATCGTATGGGTGGGTTCCTTATGGATGCGAACTTACCTTGTTCAATTACGTAGTGAGACCACCTTTTCCCTGTCGCAAAGAGTGTCTCACTTGATGTTATTCATGAGATGGTATCGGGGTAAATATACACATAGAGTCTATCGTGAACTGTACTCGCAGTACCTTTGTAAGTATTGGACGACTTACTACTGCGCCAAAGTGTGGATGACGTTAATACTTCTCAAAGTCTATTACGGAATGCAGTGTTCAAGACAAAAACTGAATGCGTTGAATACGAATCACCTGGACATATTGGGAGTCTAGAAGGTATTCAACCGTATGCCAAAGCCCAAAAAATTCCCCTATCTCAAGCCAAAAAAGAATTGGAAAGAAATTTGGCCTACACCCTTCACAAACCGCGGCGTCGCCGAGGAGAGTTTGCACCCGTGGTAGTCTTTGACATTGATGAACAATGGGTCGCCGATTTAATCGAAGTACGGACGATTGCAAAAGAAAATAAAGGCAACCGCTACATTTTAATCGTGGTAGATGCCTTTTCCAAATATGCGTGGGCTGTGCCCCTTAAATAGAAAACGGAGAAAGAGGTGACGGACGCGTTTACCACAATCGTAAAACAAGGCAGGAAACCCCAGAAATTACAAACAGATGCCGGGAAAGAATTTTACAATTAGACCTTTCAAGCTTGGCTCACCGCACAAGACATTCACCATTTTTCCACGCACGGAGATGCTAAAGCGATTATCGCCGAACAATTCATTCGCACCTTAAAATCTAAACTGTATCGCTATTTCACTGCCGGCAATACGTTGAAATATACCGATGCCCTTCCCGAACTTCTCCATCAATATAACAACACCTTTCATCGCAGCAAGAATAAAAAGAGATACTACATACTACTCGTGCAGTTATAAGAAGAGGGTGTATCAGTAGAAACTCCTCTTCATTTGTTCAATGAGATTTGTCATTACATAGATTGGTTCGAGTTTACACCTTTGGACTGATACGTTCAATAGCCGAGGGTGCATGTTATCTTTAAGCATTTAAGGATTTAAGGATATTCTATACCGTTAAAGTGTCTGTGTTAGACACTGTAAAGAGAAAATTAAACAAGGGAAGGTTTGGGAGCTCATATTAAGGGTAACGAGATTAATATCTCTCTCTATTAAATGTTTTTCCTAAGCTGTTGCAGCACCTAAAGGTTATGAAGCAGAGAATCCAGCCATTTCCTGTGAAGATGTCTTAGCAAACAAACCGTAAGTTTATTCACATTTGCGGGGAGTAAGAGAATGATTGAAAAACCATTGAAAGGGCTGGAAGAACTAAAAGTAATTGTCTAACACCACAACTAGAAACAAAAGAGTAGAACTGTAGCTACGACCATTCATGATAGTTGTCCAAAGTGAGGTAATATCCATTTCATCCGCCAAATACAATTTTAGAGTATGTCTTATTTTATGAGTATGTCTTATTTCAGTGATTCTAGAAGTGGTGCTTACTATCTCAAAACGGAGCAGGGAGGGGTAGCTCACACCTATTGTCATATGGATGTCATTCCTGAATGTGGGAGAGGAGGTTGGACGCTAGTCATGAAGATTGATGGCAACAAGGTTGGTACAAGAAACAGTTTCCCATTCGTTGACTTCCCATTTTATCCGTTGTGACAAATGATGAAAATGTTGATATCTTTCGAGTTTTAGTCACTGTGAAACATTTTGACGATTTCATCTTACACAGAAAACTGTTTGTCCACATTAATTTAGTCGCCCACCGATATTGTTTCCATCCGCCAAATCGTAATACCAATCCAACGACATGCATCATTTCATCAAAGACCCTAAAGTTCTTATTTATGAAGAAATGAACAAACAAGCAAATGAAAACAACAAAAAAAAATTGGTCTCTAAATGAAGAAATGTATTTGTTTTTCCTTTGCATTATCGAGTAATAAGGTTTATACACAATCTTGTGTTTCTTCGAAAGGATACCTTCTCGTACCGTTCAAACTACTGGAGCGACAAGAACACATTTAGCGAAGTTTCGGGCACAACTGGATTTGACCTTGAGGAAACAAAGATGCCGAGCTACTGGAGTAATAATTTCACTCAAATTTGCCTTGGAATGAGGGTCGGCGATCTAATAAAATGGCTAACTATCGACTTGCAAGCAACCTCATTGCATTCATTAATTGCAGAAAATATCCACAAACCGACAACTCTTGGTCGAAATAAATGGAAATCACTTATCGATGGATCCTCTCTTCAGCAGGAATGCAACATGGAAGGTTTCAATGTGGAGTTTCCAACCGCAAAAGACGACTCGGCTTTGACTAGAATTGGAATTATCAGTAACAACGAAGAAGATTGCAATTCCTGTAACTCAAGGATTGGACTTGGTTCGGGTGGCACTAGAGGTGGAATGGATGGTACCAATTCATGTGGAAATGAGGCAGAAGCTTTCAAACCAGACAACGGAGCGAAGCACATTAAAGCCAACGGCTACATCCTTGTTAAATAAATTCGTGCTTCACTAACTAAGTGCAGAAACGCTAATAATTAACTAAAAAACTGCAATTTTGTTTCTTCTTTCCATTACCTTATGCATGAAACATTGGTAATATTTAGAAATTTTAAGAGCACTTCTGAGGTAGATAGATTGATTATATCAGAGGGCATGATTGTTGAAAATACCCTGGTAGAAGTCCACACCCTAGTTAGTCAGATACATCCTCGAGCAAATGTTGTTCCTCGAAACTATCACCTCCTCACTGGAAATCTAAACTGATTGAAGAGGGTCCCGCAAGGAAATATATAATCCAAAGAAATGGTCAGAACAATAATACCTCTTAATATTGCTTTAATTTCATTTTCGTTGTTTTAATCCTTTGTGTAGAAGTCGATACCAGTGCAAAAAAAGTAAGTGACGAAATCACTAGGTATACAATGAGCCTGCAAAGGAAAGTTAAATATTTTGTATAACATTTGAACTGTGCTTGACAATTACTTTTCGAGGGCAATCATACCTGCAATCTTAGGTCAAAGTAACCGGCTTCCAAATTTTTATCTAATATTTTAAACTTTACAGAAGAAGTAATGCCATTTGTGGGAGTAGCAGCACAGGCTATGTCTAACGTTTTTTTTTGTGTGTGCGTGCTATACGGAAGGCTCTCTTATCTTATCTTATCTCTTATCTAATCTCCCATTAGGGTGTCGAGGTTATTGAATATTTAGCAGTTTCCATATGCTTTGTAATATAAACGAGAGTCATTTCACAGATAAGAGTTGTCGGTTATGCATCATAATAAAATCTTGCGACAATAACAGAATCATCATTTTTCCTGTAGAGCCTTAAAGGGAAGGTATCCTTTAGCTATCTGCAATTGCTCCTGGATCCCATGAATCGTTTTCAGTTAGGTTTAATGTTTGTTTTCGTGGTTTTGGAGAGGTTTTTGTGGAATGGCCTCTCAGATATAGGTAGGAGATATCTGATTTTATTTTCCTTCGCAATTGCATATTTCTATAGACCCACATAGCTCCACGATAACGTCTAATCGATGGATAGGTACAGGTTTTAGTTTCCGAGTTCAATATAAGAGATGAAAACTATTTGCAAATCATTTAACCGAATATACATTTTTATCGCCACAGGTTATAACTTTCACATCAAACCCTTTTCTCTGATAACATCTTCTATCCGAATGAAAAAAGAAATGAGTAGACGTCTTGAAAGCTAAGCCTTTACCTCAGTTAGCTATCTTTTGATATCAGTGGGAATTATATTTGACGTTAGATTACTTCATGAAGTCAATGAAACAGCGTCAAAAACTGCAACATGGGCTCTCAGCCTTTTTGTCTCGCAATGGAGCTCTCTGTCAAGTGAAGGCCTTGGAAGAAACCACATATATGGCTATATTCTGCGCAATTCTTAGCAATCCATAATTGTTAATCTGATGTTTTAACTCAATCTATCTCTGATCAACTAGTTTTGCGGAGTTTGAAGAGCCAGTTGCAAACAAGGCTCTCGGAAATCACGTGATCAGCACCGAAGGCAGAGACAGCAAAGAGTTTTCAAATACAATGTCTTACGGAAGTCACGTGTGAATCATACAATTTTGGTCCAAACGAGAATGGTGATCACGTGTGTGAGCTGAGTGATTCTGATGGTATCAGAGATCCAGGTGACTTGGTCACACGGCAAGACTTCCTCTACCGCGCAACAAAGGTGTCATGGAGAGGGAGTGTGTTGAAAACAAACATAAACAAACATAGAGAAGATTTGTTTTTTGAATATAAGACTGAAATTCTTATCGTTTGAAAGACGGAAAGTTTGCTTAAACTTTTGCGACAGCTTAAACTTAAACTTAAACTTTAATGATAAATACTCCCAAAAAAAAGGTTTTTCAGTACCTATTTACAAATATGAGTGCTAGCTATATCTGACAAGCTATTGTTAAATTCTAAACTCTAACTGTTAGCTATGAAAACTACATGTATAAACTTAAGTCGTGTATGTAGTTTAAGAAAATTTTTGCTTATTTTTATATTTAGCCTTTGCTCATTTCTCTCTTGTTTGCAAAGTTCGGGAAATAGAGTGAGTTATAATGTAATAATGCTTTATCAAGTTATCCTGTTGAGGCTTTCCAGAATTTAATTACAATTTAAGAAATTATTTTAAAAGAACAAAACTCTAGCAATATCATAATGCACATAATCATTATATTTAAAAATTATATTGGTACTCCTTAATACTCCTTAAAACTAGTTTAAAACTTGGAAAAGAGCCAATACTTCTGACGCTCTCGGGTAGATTATTCCATACTCCAACAGCTCTATAAAAGAAACTACGCTGACCTGCAGGTAAGCAGTGCTTCTGAATGTGCAACAGATTCTTATTTTTAGTGTTGCGGCCGTGGATGTCAGATCTTATGATAAACCTGTACGACGGAGCTAGACCTTTAAGACACTAGAAGCCATGGCAACATCTCTTGCTCTTAGCATCTGACGAACTGGAAGCCAGACCAACTGTTTTAAAGCTGGCGTTATATGATCGTATTTCGTAATGTTAGTTATAACACATGCGGCAAAGTTTTGCACGTTTTGTAAATTTGTAGCGATTTTCTTTGATGTGTTACACCATACAGAGGAATAACAGTCCAGCCTACTGAAAACTAAAGCATTTACAACTTTTATAAGACTGCTAATCAAGAAGGTATTTCACTCGACTTAACTGACTTAGACTGGTAGTGCATTTTGACAAAAATTCAGTGGCATGCTCTTTATAAGATAGAGTCCAATATGATCCTGCAAAAGCGCTGAGAAGCCAATTGGATGCAAGGGTGTTTTTTTGAAGATATTGCTGATATTTTAAACCTGCCAAGAGTTGTGTATACATTGAGATTGGAATATTTCGTTACTTAACTGAAAACTTTTGCTAGTTAATAGTGAACTTTACTACCTTTTTTTAAATTCATGTCTATTGGTCTTTTGGGCATGCCTCGAAATAGCCTACTAGTTGTCTCTTTACATATTCTAAACATTATCTTCTTTTCAATCTTACATAAGAGTCCATGCGGTGCCGCCCAGTGCCCTGTGAATTCCCGATGATTTTCGGATTTTGAACACGACATTTACCTTTGTGTATGCCCATCAGGATTTACTGAATACAAGTGTGAAACAGGTAAGTGCAATGCATAGGGCATTCATGGCAGAAATCTGACATCTTTTCCCCTTTTTGGCTTCCAAAAGGGATGATCTTTTTCACTTAATTCTATAATTTGGAAATAATGAGTAAAAACTCGTTCAGGATATTATAGGACTTCGAAATGAAAATGGGAAACACTCCTAGTCAAAGATGGATTGGACGGAAACTATAGAAGATTAACAAGTTTCAATGACTCATGGGATCAGTGGTACTAAAGAAAGCTTAATACTTTGCAAAAGGAAAACATACCTGTCACAAGAACGCCTTATGCAACAACACTGAGGGGTCGCATAGATGCTGGTGCAAGGATGGATATGAAGGCGACGTGTTTCAATGTGAAGGTGAATTCTTAGTTTGTTTTCTTTAAGTTCGATTACATAGTAATATCTGCTCTTATTATCGAGATTTGATACCTGTTTCAAAGTTTTCAGCTCTATCGTTCATGTATGGGATACAGCGATCCAATTGACAAAGTTTTTTCGCTTTGTATCTTTTCCTTGCAAAATTACCGTTATTGACCTGCATGCATGATACCATCGCCAAACTACAATGTTTTATTAAAGCCACGAGTCATACAACTTTGGCTCAAATGAGGTTGGTGATCACGTCTGTGAGCTGAGTGGTTCTGATGGTGTCAAAGATCCAGATGACTTGGCCACACGACAGGACTTCCTCTATCACGCTACAAAGGTATCATGGAGAGAGTGTGTTTAAAGCAAAACACAAAAATAGAGAAAAATTGTTTTTTGAATACAAAAATTAATTTCTTGTTTAAAAGACGAAATTTTTTATTAAACTTTCGCGACAGCTATGACAACTACATATATAAGCTTACGTTGTGATTTTATTTCAAGAAAATTACGCTTATTTTTGTATTCGCGTGTCTCTTGTAGTGAGTTGTGATATGATAATACTCTATTATATTCTCTTCCGAGTTTAATCACTATTAATGTAAGAAATGATATTAAAAGAATTAAAGAATTATAGTAATATTATAATGCATATAATAATTAAAACTATATCAAAGCTCTTTAAAAATATTCTTTAAAACTAGTTTAAAACTTGGAAAAGAGTCAGTACATCTAACATTCTGGGGAAGATTGTTCTAGAGTGTAACTGCTCTATACAGGAAACTGCGCTGATCTGCAGATGACCAGTACTTCAACATCTACAACAGAATCTTATCTCTAGTGTGGAGGCCTTGGATGTCCGATGTTGTGATAAACCTGTTGGTCACCTACGATGGAGCTAGATCTTCGAGGCACTTAAAGGCCATAACGGCTTCTCTTAATCTTACCATCTGATGTACTAGGAGCCAGTGCAACTGTTTCAAATGCAACTGCAACTGTGCAAATGAGCAATAATCCAGCCTACTGAAAACTAAAGCATTTACAATTTTATCAGAGACTGCTTATCAAGAATGTGTTTCACTCGATTTATCTGACGTCGGCTGGCAGTGCATTTCGACACAACCAGTTCGGTGACATGCTCATTATAAGTTAGAGCAGAGTCCAATATAATCATGTAATAGCGCCTAGAAGCCAATTGCGATTGGTTAGACGTTTTGTAATAATATAACATCGTATTTATCAACTGCAAGGATGTTTTTTGACGATAGTGCTAGTATTTTAAACCTGCCAAGAGTTGTGTAAACATTAAGATTGGGATATTTTGCCACTTAACTGGAATCTTTGACCAATTGATAGTTAACAACTATTCACCGAAGTGGAGGTGGTTAGTGGTGGATATTTACCGAGCCGCAAAGCGACGAGGTAAATATCCACCGCTAACCACCTACACTGAGGTGAATAGTTGTTTTAGTATGTACTAAAACAGTGAGATAATATACAGCACCAAAAATTGATTTGAGTGATTTCTTCGCTTGTCACGGATGCAAACCGGGACGCCATTTTTTCCCGAGTTGCTCGGAGGTAAATAGCAAAGGATATTCGGAGTTTGACTTGCCAATCAGAGCGCGCCTTCAACGCTATCCACTGTTTTAGTATATACTAATAAATTTTATCACCATTTTCAAAATGAATGTCTACTGGTCTTATAGGCATCCCATGAAATAGCCTACTAGTTGTCTCTTTATATACTCTAAACATTATCTTCTTTTAGATCTTACATAAGAATCCATGCGGTACCGCCCAGTGCCCTGTGAACTCCCGATGCTTTTCGGATTTTTAACACGACGATGATCTCTGTGTACGTCCACCAGGATTTACTGGAGACAAGTGTGAAACAGGTGAGTGTAATGCATAGGGCTACGTTCATGGCAGAAACCTGATATCTTTTCCCCTTTTTGGTTTTCAGAAGGAATGCTCTTTTTTACTTCATTGTATAATTTGGAAATAATGAGTAAAAATTTCCCCAGAATATTATAGGATTTCGAGATTAAATTGGAAAACACTCCCAGTCAAAGATGGGTTGGATGGAGACTACAGAGGATTAAAAAGTTTCATTGTCTCAAGATATCAGTGGTACTTACGGAGCTTAATACTTCAGATGTGAACAAGTGCACAGGGGGAAATCATGCCTATCACGTGAACGCCTTATGTGACAATACTGAAGGGTCGCACAGATGCTGGTGCAAGGATGGATATAAAGGCGATGGGTTTCTGCGTGAAGGTGAATATTTAGTGTGTTTTCTCCAGTTGGAATGTAAATTAATCTCTTCCCTCATTATCTAGGTTTGGTATAAGGTTTTCAGAGCTCTATAGATCATAAACGGGAGACAGTGAGCCGACTGACTAACCTCCTTCACTTCCATTTTCTTCCCTTGTAAAAATTCTCTTTACTTGCTGGATGCCATAACAATTCAAGCGAAAGCTAAAACCTTGGTTTATAAATGATGGAGTAAAAATGGTGAACATCTCTCGTTCCTTGCTTGGTTGTTTGTGTTCTTTTTAGAGTTAAACAGCTGCTCCGAACTACTAAGGCCAGAATAACATTGGTATATATGATCAATCCTGATGGCGGCAGTTCAATCCAAGTGTTGTGTGTTATGAAAATGGTCGGTGGAGGCTGGACCGTTTGTAATAGACGTTTAGATGGCTCTGTTGAACTCTATCTTGGATGGGAATCCTACAAAAACGGCTTTGGGAATTTGAGCGGTGTGTTCTGGCTTGGGAACGATAACCTTCACCATTTAACAGCCGCTGATGACGTCATGCTGAGAGTTGACCTTGAATATTTTGAAGGGAATATCAAATTTGCCGAGTACGAGACTTTTAAGGCGGCAGATGAGGCAGATATGTACGGGCTTTTGATGGGAAAGTACAATAACGGCACCACTGGTGACTCGATGAGAAATGGAAAACATGATTTAAGGTTTGAGAGTTATAAAATCTTTTCTTCAGTTTTAAGTCAACATTTGTTGTCATCGTAGCCTCTCTTTATTCATCTTTAACTTTTAGTGGCATGGAGTTTTCCACAAAAGACAAAAACAACAAGTATGAAAAAAGCTGTACCCAGACGTTTAAAGGAGGCTGATGGTACAATGACTGCCATGGAAGCAATCTCAATCGTCTTTATCTTCGTGGTGAGCATTCTACGTTTGCGAATAGAGTTAACTAGTTCCACTGGAGGGGATATTACTATTCAGTTAAAAAAGCTGAGATGAAATCAAGGCCACCTCGATTCTAAACGTTTATTCTTGTTTCTCTGTGAGTGAGTTCTAAAGTCTAGAGCCATTCTGTGCTGATTTATTTCACTTCATAATTTAAAATAAACATATTTCATTCGCATTGGATGCAGTTCATGCACAAAATATCTACGAGGAGTGGCAAAATTAGCTGGCTCACCTCCCATGAAATATTAATCTTTAATGAATCTCTAAGAAGTTCATTGAAAGTCCTTCCCTTTTCGCCTTATAATTTTTTGTTTCTCCCTTGGTAAAGTTTCGATAATCCAAATTTCAATGTGAAACTTGAATACAATCAGAACAAAACCAAAAGTTGCTATACTTAAGAACACTCATGTATTCATCTGTTAAAATGGACAGCAAAGGTCTTGTTACTCTCCACGACTGTTGACACTTCTCTTGTACTCTTATTTATCTCCCCTCGCCCTCATTTTAATGTTGCTTGTCGTTCATAGAATGACCAGTAACCTCTTGCTAAAACTTTTGAAACAAATTTCGTTAAAAAAGGCTGTTTGTTCATGGTGCTGAAGTACAATAATAATAAAGTATCATTGCTTGTGTGACGATGTGGACACTTATGATATGAATCACGACGTTTCGATTGCGATAAGTCGACTGGTTTCGGGTCTTGTTATAAAGCAGGATTTTCCGCTGTAATTGGTTGGTTTCCACAGCTGTGGTCGGTTCATTTTATCCTCTTCGTTCGTGAGTCGTTCCCTCGGCGGTCCGCTGTCGCACGGCACTCCAGTCGGCTGTGCTTTTTGATCGTGGGCGTCCATGCTTCTGGAATTTCTATTCCACTGTCCTTGCTAATGTTTTCTGGGTGAAGTCTTATATGAGTAGCCTCTTTGATTTTTACCAGTGAGGATCACAACCAGTAAACTTAACCTCATTCCAAAGGGGTTCGTGTCCGGTATTTTCCAAGCTTAGGCCAAAAGAAATTGGCAAAACTGACTTTAACTAAAGATGTCTGCCCTTGTTTCAAGTATAAAATGATGCAAAATAATCTCAACATCTGTTTTGAACGCGAGATCGTTTTCTGAAAGGTCCAGAGAAGGATAATCGATGTGTATGTTTTGTCACTGGCAAACTGAATCAATTCATATTTCTATTGTTTACATCAACTTAATTCCACTGTAAATTAAAACCGTCATCGTTAGTGAATTAAAAAATTCAGCCAATCAACCAGACTCACTCAGTTATGATTACAATTTCTCTGAGCCACCCTTCATGGTTCTGTGAAGTTTTAAGACTGGCATCGCTCTTCATCCACACATTCTTATCGACAAGAACTTTCCAAATTCGTTTCTGTTTCTTTTTTTGTCATGCTTCCGTTCAATTTTCGCCCATCTATACTGTTAGAAAAATTAACAGCCGTACTTTAAGTCTGGCTCTAAGATGCAGCTAATGCCATGCTGTACACAAAGTAACAGAAAAGAAATGCCGTTCAGAGATGCATACTCTACCAGAGGGATTTACCACGACAAGTGGTAAATTCATAGGGACGATTAAATGGAGGTCCCGTCTCCTGCAGGGTTAGGGGTAGGAGACGTCAATTCTCCACTCACGAGATTACTGTGTGATGGATGTCCTCCCCTGGGGTGGATGGTGGGTACAAAGGTCAATTGGGACGAAACTTCTGTTCCTTTCTCCTGCCATTCCCGTGGCGAATGAATTAAATTTTAAATTCTAAAATTCTCAATACAAGTAGTTTTGACGGGATACCCGTTTAAGCTTAATGAGATATGCTTGAAAAGATTTCATAGAAACAAAGTATTGATTTGCCTGTGAATGAGAATTTATGCTCATTACTCAACAAAGGCGTAGACCCGCTGAGTTTGAGTTTAAAGTGCACGAGTTTCAAAGCTACACGTTTTTGGCGAGTGTTTCACTCGAAAACGTGACGTTTTCAAGTGAAAAACTCGCCAAAAACGTGTCTTTGAAAAGATTGTCTTTGTGGGTTGACTGTCTTTGTGTGTTGACTGTCTTTGTGAGTTGATGCGAATGACTGCTGAAAGACAATTTAAGAGTGAAGATATTTTTTCGTGGTTTTTGGGTGATTTTCGTATTCCATTTTCAGACATGACGATTTCGAGATGGCTGATCGTAGCTATGTGTTGGACGCGCGTCAAATGTGAAACTAGTAATAACCAAGCCCATTATAGACAGTCCGTAGTTCAGAGCATCGTAGAGTGGAATCCGACTCGATGTTCGATTGTTTAAGGAAGACTCAGAATTTTGCTTTGTCGTTTGTTCGTGACAAGAAAAGAAAACTTTGTAATATATATATATTTTTTTTATTTTGTTTTCCAGGGACCCAGCATGGGAGTAAAGTTTCCCCGGAGGCGTAGCATGAATGTGCTTGGAAATATAAAAGAAAATGCATCATTATGATAACTAAATTTTAATATGCCAGCCAGTCTTATCACAGACAAACCTTGTCGGTTATGCATCACAATAGAGCCTTACGGCAATAAAGGAATACTATTGAACCTGTAGGGCTACGAGGGTGAAGTTTCCTTTAGCTAATTACAATACATCCTTGCCTCCATGAATTGTTTTCAGTTATGGATAATTTTTCTTTTCGTGGTTTTGGAGAGGCTTTCGTGGATTGTCCTCTCAAATATAGGTAGGAGGGTCGTGATTTTATTTTTCTACACAACTTTTTATTTCCATATAGATAAAGTTAAGTCTACGATGACAACATACCGATCGAAAGATAAGTACAGGTTTTTAGTTTTTTGAGTTTCATGTTTCATGCTACCATTTGCGAATTATTTTGAATCTATTTTCACTAGCATACTGTTTTTTATCTTCCATCTGATCTCGAATGATAACTAGTAGTTTTTAATAAAAAAAGATTGAATAAGGAGGCCTTTCGAAAGCGAACCTTTAACTCAAATCATAATATATTCAATTTTATTTTATTTCTCTTTTTAGCCGGTTTTTACCAAATCAGGATTGGGTGATTTTTTCTGAACTTTACAAAATCGGTGCACCGGCTAGATGTCAAGAACTGAAATTTGGGCTTTTAAACATTATTGTCTTGTTGTCAAGTAAAATCGAAACGTTTCTATTAATAAAGATACCATAAAAGAAATCATACATTTTTCACGATTGTTTGAAATCAATAATTGATAGGTGTTCGGTGTTGTCAATTTGAAATAGCTCCATGCATAACAAAGGAGTTTCAAGAGCCACTTGCAAACAAGGCTCTCCTAAATCACGTGATCAGCACACCGAGAGCAAAGACAGCAGAAAGTTGTGAAATACAATGTTTCATGGAAGTCACTTGTGAATCATACAACTTTGGTCCAAACGAGGAGGGTGATCATGTGTGTGAGCTGAGTGATTCTGATGGTGTCAGAGATCCAGATGACTTGGTCACACGGAAGGACTTTCTCTATCACGCAACAAAGGTATCGTGGAGAGGGAGTGTGGAGAAAAGCATAACATGAATTTGTTGATTTTTTCTTGCGACAAGAAATGGCTCAGAACCTCGCATATCTCAGAGAAGCCTCTTGACAACGATAGATTTTGCATTTAGTAGCTCAGTTTCGTTGTTATTTTACATCAACAGAGTTTCTCTAACTTTGTATTTCGTTGTTGCTTGCTTCAAGCTCGCAAAACATGGTCACTATAGTGACTTGCGGTCATCATAAAGCGTTTGGAGAGGCGATTGGGCTAGGGTAGACGAAGCGTAAATTTAGCAGCTATCAAAGATATTGCTCTTATCCTACCAAGAGTTGCATGCACGATAATATTTGGAAAATGTTCGACATTTAACTAGAAACATAAACCAAACAATAGAAAAGGCTATTTCCGTCTTTTCTGTCTTTGTTCCTTTATTTATATAAAAAAGTGTCCTCTGAACATTTTTTCGAAAAGGCCAATAATTTGGTTTTTTGTTTAATCTACGCATTATTTTGTTTTTTATCCTATTAAAGAATTCATGTTCTACCGCTCAGTGTTCTCCAAACTCACGATGTTATTCAGATTTTGAACACGAAACTTATCTCTGCGTTTGTTCACCGGGATTTACTGGGGACAAGTGTGAAACAGGTGAGTGATAGAGATAAGTTTGGCATCGCCTATTACAGAATCCTGTGATCCTTTCGTTCTTTTCGAAAAGTTTTTTTGACGAGCTTTATAGCTTCTACAAGAAATGAATAATTTCCCCCCTCGCCCCCGACTGAGAATATAACACGGAGAACACTCAGTTGCATCACAAATTACGTCTGATCTAAAATGGGTTGGAGGGGGAATATAAAAACTCATTTTCATTGACTCAACCGATCAGTAATGCTAGAGGTAGCTTTTAAAATATTTTGCAGACGTGGACGAGTGCACAGAAGGAAATCATACCTGTCACATGAACGCCTTATGCTACAATTCTGAAGGGTCGTATAGCTGCTGGTGCAAGGATGGATATAAAGGCGATGGGTTTCTATGCGAAGGTGAATAGTTTGTGAGTTTTGTTCCAGATGGACTATAAAGTAATCCCTCTTCTTATTATCTAGGTTTGGTGCCTAACGCAAGGTCAAAGTTTTCAGCTCTATCGTTCATGAGTGGGATACAGCTAGCCGATTGACAAACTTTCTTGACTAAACCTACGTTGATAATTGATGGAGAAAATGCGGTAAGCCTCTCTTAGTTTTTGTTTGTCTGTATTTTGTTAGAGCGAGAAAGCTGCACCGAACTTCTTCGAGATGGCTGGAATTCCAGTGGCGTATATACCATCAATCCTGTTGGCGGTAGTCCAATCCAAGTGTTATGTGACATGAAAACGGACGGTGGAGGCTGGACCGTTTTTCAGAGACGTTTAGACGGCTCTGTAGACTTCTATCTTGGATGGGAATCCTACAAAAATGGCTTTGGAAATCTGAGTGGTGAGTTCTGGCTCGGAAACGACAACCTTCATCGCTTAACATCTGCTGATAAGGTCATTTTGAGAGTTGACCTAGAGGACTTTGAAGGGAACATTACCTACGCAAAGTACACGACTTTTATGGTGGCAGATGAACGTGATAAGTACCGGCTCAAGATTGGAGGATACAGTGGCACTGCTGGCGACTCTATGGGTACAGAACCACATCAAACACAGTAAGAAACCCTTAATTTCCAAGTCTAGTTTGAATTTACCTTTTAAAGGAACCTTAACGACTTATCGGTGCTAGATTGGATTGGCAGCTGAAGAGCTTTTACATTCGAAAAATAATAAACTAAAATCTCAGACGTTTTTGTTTAGTTTGGAAGTTCGCCATCTTACTGGTGTTCCTCTCCGTGTTAGGTTCGAATCGTTCTGCATAATTAAATAAGACCAACAAAAACTGCAAAGTTGCCAAGTTGCTTCTCTCTCTCCCAGCGTTCTAGATGACTCTCTGGTTACAACTACCATTATCATGAGAGGAGTCCCGATATCAATAAATAACAAACCCATTAACGCTTTCGTTATTGAAATTTGAAGGTACACAGTGGATAAAGGGACCATAGAACTTATACAACGCATGATAGAAATCTGGATGGATTAAACGAATCACTCTTTTTAAAAGTTGAAATAAAATTTAAGAAATAGGTAACTATGAATAAAAAAGCAGTAAATCTTAAAAGAAAAATTATTCTCCTAATTCCCATTTCCCATTTCCCATTCTTCATTTCCTCGCCTTTAAGAACACCCTTTAAAAAATTCAGTCAACGGATAATTAAAAGAGACTTTCCTACGTCACAAAGAAACTAAACTGATCCACGTGCAATTGTAGACAATATTGGCTGGTGATACTTTGAAGCTGATGGCTAGCAGCGATCCAAATTTCAGTTAAAATGCTGATAACGGAGATGAGAAGTTGAATAAATCTGTTCTGGGTTGCGTAATAAAGGTGCTTTCTCCTCATTATAGATCGCCGTATGGGAAAAATACCGATGCTTCAGTTAATTACAACTGAGTGTTTACCGTTACTGACTTTATGCAATTTATCAGAGTAACTTAGCATACGTAGATTAAGAATATGGTACAAACAAGCTTACATAAGATGTCATTTCATTTCAGCAATATGCAATTTTCTACGAAAGACCAAGATAATGATCTTGGTCAACACGTGTCCAACTGCGCTGAAAACTACAAGGGAGCCTGGTGGTACAACGACTGCCATTCGTCCAATCTGAACGGATTGTATCTCAATGGTTCCCATGCCTCCCTTGCTGATGGAGTCAACTGGTACACTTTCAGGGGTTATAACTACTCACTAAAACGTACCGAGATGAAAATAAAAACGGTCGGACAATGAAAGGATTTGAACTTGAACTAGCGTCAAACCTGCGTCAGCACGTATTTATAGAGAAATAGATATACTAATTGTATCAGAGAACAAAATCACAAAAGGGTCAGCTAGAAGTGCGCACACTTCGTTAAGAAGAAACATAATCGACTATTTGTTGTTCTATTAACGAACCCACCCCTAGCAAATTATCAATGTAAACTAATGGTAGAGGGTCTCGTATGTGTGTCCATTGGGAGACGTCTCTCGCAAAGATTCTAAAAAAAGTACTGAATGGCTAGGGCATACACAATAATAATAAAAAAAGTAATCCAGATTAATTGTATTTCCAATTGAGGTTCTATGTATTCGGATTCAATTTTTCCAAGCCATTCATTTCAACTTTCAGCATGAAAAAGGAATCGAACTTCAGACTTTCGGATTTCGTGCTCCAACGCTCTACCACCGAGCCACAGAGACTCTATGGTACGTAAGCAAGGTCCATTATAAAGTTCATATATCACATGCTTCCTGCATACTGCTTGGATCGGCCTTTTACATAATGTTCCTTTAGATCTAAGAATTGCGGCGAGATTGCTGATGGCTTGCTAGATGTGCACGGCATACATATATCTAATGAAGAATTTACTAACATTTAAATTACAAAGAGAATGATTTTCCGTAAATCGTTGTTGAAGCACCTGCTTCAAAGCACAGGCTTAGAATGTTATGAATCAAATTGCACCTGGACATTCCACAGTGTCAGCCATGCGAGTGATAACACTATACTTTGATGTTTTATACTCGTGAAAGGTATATACAAATTGATGCAAGAATGTAGATAGATGTGACGTAAGAGAGATCTTCATTTGCGTGCTTAGAAAATTGTAGTTATGTTGGAGTAAAAAATTAAAAAAAAAAGAACTGAAAAACCTTACGAATGAAAAGAAATATTTAGTCTACTATCTCTGTTATTTTGAGACAGTAATTAGATTTTAAGGATTCCAGCTGGCAGAAACAAACAATTATCAGCACCTTGCCAAGTTCATTTTCTCATCAACTTACTATTTCAATTTAGAAACGAGCTTTGAAAAGAGATGTGACATACATATTCTTCTTTTAAATGCATTTGTTAGGATTTATGTCGTGAGGGTGGCGTGTTTATAGAGCAACCTTACATTACACTCAAAAATTGAATGGTTTAAGTTCTTTATAGTTATGATTGGTGAACCAGCAGTTCATTATGAAAACCTTAACGATGAATAAATCCTGTGAGTCCACCCGGAATAAGAATAAGAGATTCAAAATGCAAAATTCGAGGGTTGTGTCAACATCGAACTAAGTCAAGTAAGCAAATCAACTTTATTTAAAGAGGGTGTGCACATAACAGCTTACGCTGACAAACCAGTGGCCCTCAAAACTAAGGATTAGTAAGTAATACGTGCAAGTCTAGAATTAAAATTGGAACTAGCCTAACAAAGTAACTATTAAAAACAAATATAAATAGAGTATATAGAATAAAACATTGCAATGTAACCTCAAAAGAATCAACTTCTCTCTAAGAATCAATAAAATAATTTCTCAAATCATTTCTGAAAGAGGAAGTGCTGCGTTTTTTCTTAAGCTAATTTGGCAAACTTGACGCTACTAACTTGAAAAGAACTAAAAAAACACAAACTATGTTCTTGTTCTGGCTCTCAGTCTCTTTGCCAGCAACGATGGTATTAGGACTTGTTCGGGTAAATACAAATGATTTATATGCCATAAACTTTGCAGTGGAGGTCAGAGGACATAAACTTATTGGAAGGGTTATTGAGGAGACAGAAGTGGATTCAGTAGATAAATGCCAGCTGCAATGTGTGGCTAAAAGCCGTTGCCTTTCTTACAACTTTGGACCAGCAGAAGACTGGAGGAGATTTAAATGTCAACTAAGCGACTCTGATCGATTTCTTGCAGTGGATAATTTTATTCAAGATGACGAATTTTTGTACTGGGGAATACAGGTATTACGTAACTTGGTACAATATCAAAGAAAACAATTGAAGAAAGAAAAGGTTTTAGCCATTATTTATTTCTCATAAACAGTCTCACCAGATTTGAAGTATATTTTACAAGTTTTGGTAGCCTTAGCACTCAACTTTCATTAAAAGACATGAACATATCAATATCAAAATATCTTAGCACCAAAGTCATATCTCCTGTAAGAAAAGCCTAACGGTACAATTTTCAGAGCCGCCTGAGTAATCAATATTTAGTACTTGTTTCCTTACACAAAAGGTCTTTTGGATAGGAGAAAAGGACACTTTATTAGGCTGTCGATTTTTCAAATTTTATCTCGTTTGGTGTGAAACTTCATAGCTGTTACTATGTACCTTTAAGTTGGCTTTTTTTTTTTGACATAAAGAGGGAAAAATTACTGAATGAGGATTGGTTTGTGACCTTTCAGGGCGAAGTCACATGCAGTGTCAATTGAGGGGGATTTAACCCCAGGAGCTTGAACAATCTAACACACATTGATTGTTTGAATAATTCCACAGAAATCAAGTTAAATCAATCAGAATGTTTATTGGAAGAAGCGGCGAATCAAATAGATGACAAAATAGAGGTTGTAGTTGTCTGGTCCGAATTTGATCTTACTCCTGCGAATAGCAATCGATAGAAAGATAGCTTTAGGAACTTTCGACAGCGAGAGGACGACGGATCCCGTAACTCAACAGATAAAAAGTAATAGTGGCTGATTATAGCGATTTCAAAGGTTATGTAACGAAATTCGATTCCTGGCAATCATGGCGTGGATAATAAAGCTTAAAAGTAACAAAACTGATAACAAGTATTAACTAAACAACAAAAATGAAACGTGTTGCGCAAGTAACATGGTTGAGACAAAGGGCATTTTTCATTGATTTTTACATCTGCCCTGGGAAAAATTACTCGAACTTTAGACGTTTTAACTTTGCCTCAAATTTTATAAACTCACTGACGGCGAACGTTTTGTTAGCAGGGCTGGTTTCATTGTTTTGGCGTTGTTGTGCAAAAATGTAATTTTATGGAGCTGATTTCTGCCTTTTACAGTTCGTTGAAGCTGCGTGAACTCTGAAATGACTTCTTAGAGCGTGTGTTTTGATCTTCTTCTTCCCTTTGTATTGATAACAAATAATCGGGTGTGTTTTCTACAACTTCTGAAAACACAAATAATTTTAACCTCTAATTTTATTCGACCCCATGGGATAGCCTACACAGATAGAGAGGTCGTGTGAGACGAGTGGTAATATTTGCGGCAAAAAAGGAATCTGCATCCCTGACGATCAAGGCGGCGGTAGCTTAAGATGCTACGGTAAGTATTCGTATTGTTTTGTTATGTAAAGAGTCGATAGAAACCACGATCTTAGGGACAATCTTTGAAAAGCTTTAAGTTGTAATTTGCGAATCCGGCGCCCTACCGTTGAGCAAGGTTTTCCTTTTTTTCTTTTTCGTGTTATTGCTTAACGTTTACTTGTTTGCACATCTAGCTGCTTTAAAGCCAGAAAGTTGCATCAAGATCCTTCAAAACGGTTGGAATTCCAGTCGCGTATACACCATCAGTCCTGATGGTGACGGCCCAATCCAAGTGCTATGTGACATGACCACGGATGGTGGAGAATGGACCGGCTCCTTTGACTTCTATCTTGGATAGGATTCATAGAAAAACGGCTTTGGAAATCTGAGTGGCGAGTTCTGGCTCGGAAGCGATAATCTTCATCGTTTAACGGCCGCTGATGACGTCATAATGAGAGTTGAGCTGGAAGACTGATGACACAGTCATCTACGCTGAGTACATGAATTTTAAGGTGACAAACGAGGCTGATAAGTACCGACTTTTGATTGGAGGATACAGTGGCACGGCTGGCGATTCTGGATCATTTGCATCACAATAAGAAACCCTCAGTTAATAAGTTTAGTGTAAATTTATTTTTAAAATTTAAATCATGATCCTCAAAGAGTGGATGTCATATGTATGGCTGGTGAGTCAATGGCATACCATAGATGACAACGGTGTTCGTGTTAACAAAGAAAGTATCCCTCACTAGCTGAGGAGAGCACGTTGTAATTAGCGGGTAGATCGTTAGTAAACTGACACCGAAGGAAACTTAAACACTTATCAGGCTTCGATTGTTTTAGCTGTGGTTTAACTCACCTCCTTCCCGAGGTAACCCCGTGGGTAATAACCGTGGGTTATTACCCACAGAATCGCTATGGATATGGTTATTACCCTGTGGGTAATAACCATATCCACAGCGATTTCGACAGCTATTAGCTGTGGTTACAGAGCTATTAGCTGTGGTTACACTAGACCTTTTGCCCACGAGAATGTGAGACCTTACCCACGGAAAGTCTGTGTTTTGTGTGTGACCTCTATTCCCGCAGTGAAACTGCCCATGGGAAATCGCTATGGATACATAAAAAAGAACAAAAGAATTACCCATGACGTTTCCCGAACCAAGTCGTAGGGTTTAGCAGTGGTTTATCTAACCACAAGAGTAGTTCAACCAGTCGGATGGAAGAAAATAGTAAATCCGGAAACCACAGCACATGCTGGGCATTTTTGTGGTGTTGCGCTGAAATCGCGGCAAATATCCTCGCAAGTACCAAATTCAAGACACGCGGCATCAAACATGGCCAACTTTCGAGGTTCACATTAAGTATGTTTCACTCGTCTTTGCACTGAATACTCCGACAAAAACCATAAGTTTCGCGGTTTGTGTTCTCCATGATGAATTAATTTCCCGCCAAACACTGCTAGGTCAAAAGTTGACCTCTGGTAATTTTTTGCGACGTAGCCGGAGGATTAAACCTAACCGGAAACCCAAACCCATCCCAACCCAAGATTATTAACCACTGGGTTAACTCAGGAAAGAGGTGAGTGTAATCACAGCTATTGTGTACCTGAAGAGATTTTACGTTCGCACAAAAAGTCATGTTTATTTTGGAAGTTTCATGTCTCCCATTTAATTTCCAGACAATTTCGAAAATTGCAACTACAACTACGTGCCGGGGATTTACGCCCTACAAAAAACTGCACGGCTTTCAGGTTATCTCTCTCTCTATCTCCGCTGTATTTGGTTTCCTTTTTGCTGCGCCTATCATCATGAGAAAAACTCTAGTTTCCTTGAATTGTCAAGAAAAAGATGTTATGTTGTGAAATTTCAAGATATTTCTATTGAAACAGAAGCCATACGGCTGTTTTAAATTTGACGTTTAAACGAATGGGTTTTATATAGCCGTTTGAAAGCTGAAATACAAAAATAACAAAATAAAGAGTCTATTACAATGCGAGCTGATTTTGAAAATACAATAGACTGAGAAACAAAAAAGATTTTTAAAATAGGGAGTAGAGTCCTATATTGTCTATTTGTGTTTCTTACTGGGTCCATATCGCTCCTGTCTCAATGAAAATTCCTCCAAGTAACTCTATTACAATAAGGTGCATAGATTTTGAACAAAAATTTCCCTACATACGTATGGTGCAGAGATGCTTACACGAAAATTTGTTTCATTTCAGTAACATGCCCTTTTCTAAAAAAGATCAAGACAAGGATCTTCTTAACTTGGTGAGCTGCGCCCAACCTTACAATGGAGCCTGGTGGTACGCTAAGCGCCATTACTCCAATCTGAACGGATTGTATCTCAACAGCTCCCATGCCTCTTATGCTAATGAAGTCAACTGGTACACTTTCAGGGGCCATCATTGCTAACTAAAACGCACTGTGATGAGAGTAAGAACGGAGGCATAGGATGCTGTCTACGTTAGAGGGAACGGCAAGGAAATGATTTGAACTTCAACTGCACTAGGCCTACCTCAGTAAGCAAATAAATTGAACTTTTCTTCAACTGATAACCTTCAATACAATTCATACCGACAAACCAGTAAAAGAAGAGTAGCCTTATGTTAACGTTCTCAAGTTTATGCATAAAAACCGCCTGCAACATGAATTACTTCACTGAACTGTCTGAAATTTTTTTTGTTTTTGTTTTTTTAACGAAAGCGAAGACTTATGAAATGTAAGTGTTGAAAGTAACTTTTAGTGGGATGGACTGATTCATTGTTCGCGTAACCATTAGAATAATCAAACAACAAACATATGAAATACATATATATGAACTGCGGTTATGAAACGTATATGTGCACGATCCTTCGCAGTAAAGCATTATTTAAGCAATAGTGAAAATCAGACCTGAAAAAAATTGAGGCCTGTACGGGATTCGAACCACTGAACTCTGCGATACTAGTGCAGCGCTCTACCAATTGAGCTAACAAGCCAACTGGGAGCAAGCCATCAAATTAATTCGACATAAACCCGTAGATGATAAATCAAACAACAAATATATGAAATACATATATATGAACTGCGGTTATGAAACGTATATGTGCACGATCCTTCGCAGTAAAGCACTATTTAAGCAATAGTGAAAATCAGACCTGAAAAAAATTGAGGCCTGTACGGGATTCGAACCACTGACCTCTGCGTACAGGCCTGAATTTTTTTCAGGCCTGTACGCAATTTTTTTCAGTTGGCTTGTTAGCTCAATTGGTAGAGCGCTGCACTAGTATCGCAGAGGTCAGTGGTTCGAATCCCATACAGGCCTGAACTTTTTTCAGGTCTGATTTTCACTATTGCTTAAATAGTGCTTACTGCGAAGGATCGTGCACATATACGTTTCATAACCGCAGTTCATATATATGTATTTCATATGTTTGTTGTTTGATTTATCATCTACGGGTTTATGTCGAATTAATTTGATGGCCTGCTCGCAGTTGGCTTGTTAGCTCAATTGTTAGAGCGCTGCACTAGTATCGCAGAGGTCAGTGGTTCGAATCCCGTACAGGCCTGAATTTTTTTCAGGTCTGATTTTCACTATTGCTTAAATAGTGCTTTACTGCGAAGGATCGTGCACATATACATAAGAATAATGTTAAAAAGAAGGCTTAAAACTGTAACTTAAATTATCATCTAAGATTTGGCAACCAGGATTCTCTATGCATCATTTGCACTGATGTAATGACATTATGTGGAGGTATTGTGAAGTATTGAAGACGAGAGGTCCACTTGCCACAAATCCCAGGTATATGAAAATTAGTGACGAATTTCTTTCCTCCCGTCAGGCTAAGCGAATTTTCTGAGTTTCGTTTCTCCACATTGTCCGTTCAGTCAATCAGTTCACAATCAGGTTATTAACATTCTTCAAACTTGTTGATTATAAAGCATAGGAAACCTCGATTAAAAGTCCAGGAATTGGTTAACTCTGAATCTGATAAGGAAGTGAAAGCGTTCCGAAACACCTTGTTGTGTATTAGGGTTCAATATATACTACTATAGAGTAATGCGTGCACAGATCAAGTGCTCTGCACAATTGCTTTTTTAGAATACTGATGAACTTAATATACAATGATAAATATATAAATAGTCAAGTGACTGCGGTTAAGGTGTGCTAACCAATAGAATTCAGATTATGTAATATCATCGGTGGTCCATCGGTTTCGATGATGACGTCTATGTGCGTGGCTGGGTTCGTTGATGACTGAGGAGTCCAAGGCGGGAACGGCAAACACGTCCGCAGTGGAAGAAGGGAAACTGGCCTGGAGGTTTGGGTGTCTCTGCTGCTGCCTTCCTTTTAGCGCGAGCCTCAGTGACATTGGCTCGCCGGTGTGCTTCGAAGGCTTTTGTTGATTCGCATGTCATGCACGCCATCCAGTGCGATCCTGTGCACACTCCTCAAGCTGCTTTGTTGCGATGCCAGTGTAGGCGATGTTGGCCTTGATGCAGTCTTTAAAGCGCTTCAGTGGCCTGCCTTGCTTTCTCTTTCCCTTACTGAGCACTCCGTAGAGGAGTTGCTTTGGGATTCTGTCACTGTCCATTAGGATGATATGCCTCGTCCATCTGAGCTGGGCTTTGAGAATGATAGCCTCAATACTGGTGGTTTCTGCACCTTCCAAGACCTCAAGGTTTGTGATCATGTCCTGCCATTTGATGCCCAGGATTGAGCGCAAGCTCCGCATGTGGAAGCGCTCCAGCAGTTTGATGTGTCTTCTGTATAGGGTCCAGGTCTCACAACCATAGAGGAGACTGGTGAGGACAACTGTCTTGTAGATCCCGAGCTTAGTAAACTGCTGGATGTTGTGTTGGTTCAGCACACGAGCTCGCAGTCTGCCCAGGGATTGGCTTGCCTTACAGATCCTGGCGTTAATCTCTTTGTCAAGGGAGCCGTCGCTGAAAATGACACTGCCGAGGTATTTGAATTCCTCTACAGTCCTCAGTTCTGTTCCCTCGATAGAGATAGATGGGCGGTGGTCTGTTGTGAGAGGACTGGGCTGGAACAGCACTTCTGTTTTTCCCAGGCTAATGGTGAGGCCAAATAGGCGGGATGCCTCAGCACACTTTTCGACAATGAGCTGGAGGGTGGATTCTGTATGAGCCATGAGGGCACAGTCGTCGGCAAAGAGGGCCTCTAGGATCAGTTTCTCAATTGTCTTGGTTTTAGCATTGAGGCGTCGAAGGTCAAAGAGAAATCCGTCCAGTCTGTACCTTATATATACTCCGTCCTCGATGTCTCTGACAGCATGAATGAGAACGCATACGAAGAAGAGGTTAAACAGTACCATAGAAGAGGTTAAACAGTACCATAGTTATGTAATAACTATGGTGTATATCCGATGGGAACAAACACTACGCGCCTCAAACAGGTATAGGGTGATGCTTTGTTTTTGTTTTTTTTTTGTTTGTTTTGTTTTGTTTTTTGTATTATCGATTTCAATAAATGGATGCTGTGTTCAGCCATTGTAGCCACCATTAATCAGACTAGCTCACTAAAAAAGGATGTACTTACATAACGCTCCTTTTATCCTCTGTGACAACAATTGCTATAAACAGAGACGCTCGAATGATAACAGTAAACTTTGAGGCCGTTAACCTTTTTAGAGATTTAAGAGGAAAATAGAAGAAGATTTATTGAATTATCTTCGACTGCAAAGTGCTGAAAAAAGTTTATGTCTGTCGAACAACTTTGAATGCTGTAACGGCAAGAAATTGTATAAAACTTCAACTGAGCGAATCTGATCGATTTGATAGGCTGAACAATTTTGATAAAAATAACGGATTTCTTACCGTCGAATAAAAATAAAATTTGAGATAATTTGTTTAATAAAAAATATTTGTATTAAAGAATCAATGAAATTTTGTTAAACGCGTTTTCTTTTCAAGAAAGCTGACATGTTCATCATTTCCGTTTACCTTACGAGTTTAATCTATAAAAATTCTAAAACTTCAAATAAAACTAAAAGCTCTATTATTTGAAGGATAAATTTAGTCAGGACCGAGATCTTACCCTACTTGTAATTTAATTGGTTTATGGAAGCACCAATTTCGATTCACAAAACTATCAATACTTGATGAGTAAGAACACAATTGTTTTATATAGTATGCAGATATTAAATAATCTGTGAAAAAACATTTGTCTTCATCATGTTGCACTTTTATAGCCCTCTGATGTATTTCGTTAAATCAGTTCACCTTTCATTCCTTTCTAATATTCTTATTAATAAGATCCAGATATTTTCATTATTAGTCGTGAGTGTTTTTTTTTTTGCTTAGCCAAAACAGGTAATTCTTTGTGGCAAACAGCACGTACTTTCTTACATGAACCAAGCTTAGGCTAAAAGAAATTGGCCAAAAGTGACTTTCACTGAAGTTGTCTGACCTTGTTTCAACTATATGATGAAAACATTCTCAACATTTGTTCTGAATGCGACATCATTTTCTGATGGGTCCACAGAAGGATAATGGGGATTTTCTAGTCGTTTTTGTAGACAAAGTAATCCCTAAATTCGCTTTAAAAATATAAGAATTGTGCAAAGGTAACAAGGCATAACGTATATGTTTTGTCACTGGCAAACTCAGTTTGTTTATATCTGTTGTTTACATCGCCTCTCAGCCATTGTGAGTAGAACCCTTCATCGTGGGTGATGTTAAAAAATCCAGCAAATCGATTAGATTTACCTAGTTATCACCAGAATTTCTCTCAGCCACCCTTCATGCTTCTGCTTTATCGCTATTCCGATCCAGACATTTACACTTCTGTTTCTCTCATCAGTCTTTCGTCCAACTTTCGCCCACCTATACTGTCAGCAAAATTGACAGCTTTTATGTCTGGTTCTAAAATGTGGCTAATGCCTTATATGAGTTTACAAACAAGAAATGCAGTCCAGAGATGCATCTTCTGCCACAGGGACTTACCACCACAAGTACTTTTGACGGGATACCCGTTTAAGTTAGGTATGCTTGAAAATATCTCATCAAAACAAAGTATTGATTTGATTTGTTAATGCGAATGAATGCACATTACTCACCAAAAGCGTAGGCCCGCTGAGTTTAAACTGCACGAATTTCAAAGCTACGTTTTCGCGTGAAACACTCGCCAAAAACATGTCTTTGAAGGGAATGTCTCTGCGAGTTAACTGTCTTTGGGAGTTGGTGCGAATAAGTGCTGAAAGAGAATTTAAGAATGAAGACATCCTTCTCGTGGCTTTGAATGGTTTTCCGTAGTTCATCTTCAGACATGACGATTTCGAGATGGCTGACCTTAGTATGACACGTGTCAGATGTTAAACTAATAAAAATCTAGCCCACTATGGAGAGTCTGTGGTTCAGAGAATCGAAGTGCAGAATTCGATTGGAGGTTCGATTTTCTTCATGGAGGACTCAAAATTGTTGCTTTGCGAGAGTTTTTTCCTTTATTTTGTTTTCCAGGGACCCAAAGTATGGGAGAGAAGAACCCCATTGGGACGTAGAGGTCATCAAATATTAAACAGCATGAATATGCTTGGCAACAAAAAAGAGAACGCATTATTATCCTAAATGTTCTATATGTGTTTAGTGAAATTAATATATCAGCCAGTCTTATCACAGACGAAGCTTGTCGCTTTTGCATCACAATAGAGCCTTACCACAGTAAAGGAATAATTATTGAGCCTGTTGGGCTGCAAAGGGAAGATTTCCTGTAGCTGCTTGCAACATATCGTTGTCCCAATGAATTGTTTTCAGTTATGGATAATTTATCTTTCCCTGATTTTGGAGATGCTTTCGTGGAAAGTCCTCTCAAAAACAGGTAGGGGATTATGATTTTATTTTTCTACACAACTTCTTATTTCCATAAAGACCAAGTTAAGTCCACGATGACAACTTACCGGTCGAAATTTAAGTACAGATGTTTAGTTTTTGGGTTTCATGCAAATGATGGCTACCGTCTGCAAATTATTGAAAATCTATTTTACCAAGTATACTGTTTTTCGTCACCTATCTAATTTCTGATGATAACTATTACTTTTTTTTTATAAAAAAAAAGATGTAATAAGCGAATCTATGGAAAGCGAAGCCCTGAAATTATGTTTTAATTTTAATTTTAATTCCAAATTATGATTACGTGATTCACAAAGTCGGTGCAGCAGATGTCAAGAACTGAAATTTGGGCTTTTAAACATTATTGTCTCGTTGTAAAATAAAATTGAAATGTTTTCATTCATAAAAAAGCGATAAAATAAATGAGACAGTTGGCGACTCATAGAAATCAATAATTGATAGTTGTTCGGTCTTGTGATTTTTAAATAGTTCCATGCATAACAAAGGAGTTTCAAGAGCCAGTTACAAACAAGGCTCTTTTAAATCACGTGATCAGCACACCGAGAGCAAAGACAGCAATGAGTTGTGAGATACAATGTTTCATTGAAGTCACGTGTGTATCATACAACTTTGGTCGAAACGAGGATGGTGATAACGTGTGTGAGCTGAGTGATTCTGATGGTGTCAGAGAACCAGACGACTTGGTCACACGGCAGGACTTCCTCTATCGCGCGACAAAGGTATCATGGATAGGGAGAGGGAGTGTGGAGAAAAGAATAACATGAATATGTAGAATTACTTTTGATACAGACTGAATTTGCTCATTTTTGAGACACGAAATGTTGGCTTAAGACCTCTTAAAGCTTGGAAAAACGATGGATTTTGCAGATGTTAGCTTAGTACGTTTTTATTCTACATCTAGAAAAGTTCTCTAACTTTGTAAATGTAAATCCACCCAAGTTTTCAAGGGAGTTCCCAATCACAACCCCCCTCCTTACGTAAAAATCTTATTGTTTGTAACCATAGTAACCATGTTAGCTAATGTTATCTAGTCAAGATACCAATAATTCTAGCTTGACTATATTATTTCACCTCTTACTAAAAGCAAGGGAAATGTTTGACTCTGTTGTCAATTATATGAATAAATCATACAATTTCTAACATGGATGCATTGAAAGTGCAAATTTTATTCTGTGAAATTATATCTCTACAATAATAGTTTCAAATATATCGACTTACCGAGTACATGTACCATGACCAGAGCTGTAGACACAATTTCTTGTAGTCTTAATGAGATGGGGAGCATCAGAACAAAAATATATGAACCTGTCGGGTGCATAGAGGTTCACAGTGCGATAGCACACATCAGTTCCAGCATTACCATCAAGAGCTTTGTGCATTCTGTACAATGCTCGGTTGGGTGACGCTCCATCTGATGTACTTGCAATCACCCAAAGATTACAAGCTAACTCAAGCACACATACTGCTTGCCAAAACAATGGCATAAGCTGATAAGATGTAATCCCATCGGTGGCAAAATAGGCTAAGCTGAACTTCAACTCAGTACAGAGACCTCTGATATAAAAGACCATAGCATGGCTTGCAATCTTGTCAGCTTTTTCAAGTGTTCCAAAGTTTATATCAGGATCTCCCAGGTCAAGGAAACCAGTAAGTTCCCCAGATACTTTGTCAAATACCAGATTTGACAAAATTTTCATTTCGTCAAAAAGGAGCACAATGTATCGTTGCACATCGAAGTAGCTGTTTGTAAGAACATTCAACTCCTCAAGTACTTCCTCTTGAATGCCAGCTTTGGGTCGTATACAATTTCTATAGTCTTTCAATGTGCGTTGGCTCGGCAGTACAAGGATGTTACTTTTCCTGAGCTCTTCATAGCATGCTGGGGACTTGGTAGCAAGTGACAAGCAGTATCGAATGATCATAGGATGGTATCGGACACCAGTTTTACTCTTTGTCATCAATTTCTTTTGCTGCTGCCAGAACAGATCCATGAATGGAGTGATATTTTCATTGGATGTCCCCAATATACTTGTAATGTCATTGCTTAACTGGTTGTCTACTTCTACACTTGACTTTTCTGTCTCTGATTTCATTTCTTCAAGCTTTCGTTCTAGTTCTGCACACTTAAGCCTCTGTGTTTTTAGGGTTAGCTTTATTCTCTCTGGTGTTGTGTGAGAGACTGGAGCAAACAAATGAGCAGGCTTTGCAAGCTTTCTTTGCTTTGCTTTCTGATCCACCTCTGACTTGTGAGAGTATTTGTAGCAAACACAGCACTGCTCACCATGCTCCGCCAAAACTTCACAGTCCCGTGTTCTCCAATATTCCAGCTGCGGGAATATCTCAGAATCATCTCTGAATAACGGATCCACTGACTTCGGTATAATGTGGTGTACGATATCGGATGACAGTTCAAATGGTCTCACTCCAGGGCAAATCAAGAGAACATCAATTCTCTTGATAAGTTCAGAGACTGTGATGTTCATAACGGATCGCAAGGTTTCAAGATGAATCGCATGATCATCTGGCAGAAACCATCCAAACACAGACACAGAAAAACCAAGACTATCATCGATGGTGAGCTGAATTTTTGGTAACACAAGCAGAGAACTCTTCTTTGTCAATACAATTCGATCGATTGCTGCCTCTAAGATCCACTCACTTAGAATTTTCAAAGATTTCACTCGTTTTACTAGATCTTTAAAGTCACTGTAGCATTTTTTAGGGGCCACTTCTGGGATTTCGTTGACTGCGCTTCGAGGTGGACGCACATTTACTGGTGTTGTGAAGCTACGCTTCGGCATGTTTACTGTTGGCAAGGCACCAAACTTCGGTTTCTTTTTCTGCATCTTTTCAGATTGAACTAGAGTAGAAACAATCACAAACAAACAGAATCAGAATATAACGTTTGAAGTTTATCAAAGCTCAAGTTAATTGATAAGCTATGCACCTAAGCACCGCGCAGATTATGTCTAGGATCGCGTGTAGATACATACAAGCAGTATTTAAGAAGGAATAGTAATATTACAGACGTAAAACGTGCAGTCATCAGTACAAACGCTCACATGTGAGACGCCATCTTGAATCTATGTGATGCACGGTCACGCTAGGTTGAACTCGAAAAACCAAAACAATAAGCTATCCCTTTGAAGTTCGCCGGCTTTCATAACCAGTCCCCTCGATTAACTATGGTTGTCGCTTGCTTCGAGTCTGTCAACACGGTAAATACAATAATATACAGTGACTTATAGCGCTTGGAGAGGCGATTGGGCTAGATGTGAGAGATATTTCTAACATTCTTAATCTGCTGAGGGTTGCGTCTTCGACAACTAACTAGAAACCAAAGCCAATCAATAGAGAAGGTTACTTCCATCTTTTCTGCCTTTGTTTTCTTTATTCACATAAAGAAGTGTTCGTCTTCTCAACATCTTTCGAAGAAGCCAACAACTTTTTTTTTTCAAGCTGTCTAGTCTATGCATGACTTTCTTTTAAACCTTATTAAAGAATCCATGTGCTACCGCTCAGTGTCCTCCGAATTCGCGATGTTATTCAGATTTTGAACACGAAACTCATCTCTGCGTTTGTTCACCGGGATTCACTGGAGACAAGTGTAAAACAGGTGAGTGAGAGAGATTAGTTTGACATTTCCAATTACATAATACTCTGATCCTTTCCTCTTTTAGTTTTCGAAGAGAGTTTCTTTTCGAGGAGATTTATAGCATTTTGAGTGAATGAGTAAGGCATCGAAAACACTCAGTTTTTCCAGAAATCACCCTTGATCAAACACGGGTTGGAGGGGGAATATCAAAAGTTAATTAATTTAATTGACTAAACAGATCAGATATCCTGGAGATAGCTTTAAAAATATTTTGCAGACGTAGACGAGTGCTCAGAAGGAATTCATGCTTGTCACGTGAACGCCTTATGCAACAATTCTGAAGGGTCATACAGGTGCTGGTGCAAGGATGGATATAAAGGCGATGGGTATCTATGTGAAGGTGAATATTAAGTTTTGTTCCAGTTGGAGTATAAAGCAGTCTCTACTCTAGTAAGGAGAGATTCTATTTTGATTAAGGCAGCTACAGTGAGGTAGAGGAGCCCTGAGATCCTATCTAGAAGTGCTACTCTTTTTTAAGAATGGTTCTGCGAGACAACTTGAAGCCTAGAAGCTAAGCGCGTTTAACATTACCTTGCATTTGAAGCTGGCTTCCTGAATGTCTGAGGTTTCTTAGCCCAAGGCACTGACGCGTGGGTATAAGGTTTGCTCAATTTGCCTATAGGCTCCTATTCCTGAACTGGTTTCGCACTTAAAACAAGTTGTTTAGCTCGGTCTTTTATGAATAGGGTTCAGTTTCCGATTCACAAACTTACTTCGCTTTGTATCTTTTTTCTCTGTTTCTTTTTAATTTTTTTTCCTACTATTCTACAATTATAGAACGAAAAAGCTGCGCCGAACTGCTTCGAGATGGTTGGAATTCCAATGGCGTATACACTATCAATCCAGATGGTGGCAAGTCAGTTCAAGTGTTGTGTGACATGACCACGGACGGTGGAGGTTGGACAGTTTTTCAGAGACGCTTGGACGGTTCTGTTGACTTCTTTCTTGAATCGGAATCTTATAAACACGGCTTTGGGGATCTTAATGGAGAGTTCTGGCTTGGAAACGACAATCTATATCATATGACAGCCGCTGATGATGTCATATTAAGAGTTGACCTGGAAGACTTTGAAGGGAACATCACCTACGCTGCGTACTCGACTTTTAAGGTGGTAGACAAGGCTGACAAGTACCGGCTTTTGATTGGAGGATACACCGGTACTGCTGGGGACTCTATGACTGAAGGAGAACCGCTAAGGTATGTGAAATCGGTAACACAAAGTGCACTGGAATACTTAGTATCCCAATTCGGTGTTTGCCATCGATTACTGACTGACTTATTGATCAAACCCTAACCCTATGGATATGACCATTTTATAAACTGGTGGACTAGTTGTTTAAATGATGAGATTATTAATACAACAGTAATGGACTTAATGATAAGAAAATAATTGAAATATATTAACAAAGTTGAAATAGTAAATTGGCCACTGTTACGATTCCGAGAACACCTTCGCGACGTGGAGAGGAATGACAAGAACACATCGAAACCAGTCACTAGACATTTTAATTTACCTAACCATTCTAACAACATATGGCAATCTGCGGTCTTTCCTTACACTTAGATAGCAAGGAAAGCCGTAAAACACTTAAACAAAAGCTCATCTTTCAAACCGGCAGTCTAAATCCCACAGGTATCAACGAAAGCTTTTCATTCCACTAATTTATTCGTGTTTTTCTCGCTGCCATGTTCCCACCAATAACGTAGCACCATTTTCTGCCTTTAAAAGCACACACAACCCACAATTCCTCTATTCGCTCCGACGAAGGGCTAACGTTCGAAACGTCAGCTTTTATAATCGTAACGGTGGCCAATTTAGCATTTCAACTTTGTTGATATATTCAAATTATTTCGTTACCCCCACCGACGCAACCCCAAACAGTTTCTTTAGAAACTATCAGCCTTTATTAATGATAAGGAGACTGACTGAATAAATTTTTGATTGACTGATTGATTGAGTTATGAATTTACTCATTGCCTAACTGACTGATTGACTGATTGACTGATTGACTGATTGACTGATTGACTGATTGACTGACTGACTGACTGACTGATTGACTGAATGACTGACTGACTGATTGACTGATTGACTGATTGACTAATTGACTGATTAACTGACTGACTGATTGACTGATTGACTGGTTGACTGATTGGCTGATTGGCTGATTGGCTGATTGGCTGATTGGCTGATTGACTGATTGATTGATTGATTGATTATAGTAATATGTCGTTTACGACGAAAGATATGGACAACGACCTGAGCGGTGACAACTGTGCACTTTTGTTCAAAGGTGCTTGGTGGTACAACAATTGTCATCATTCTAACCTCAACGGCTTGTATCATGGAGGCCCATTCAGTGATTCGCCTGCAGATGGTGTTTCTTGGAATTCCTTCAGAGGATATATGTATTCACTGAAACGTACCGAGATGAAGATGCGACCTTCAAATTGGAAATGACTAAATGGTGCTGAAAACTGTGGTCAATAGTTTCATGATCGATTACCACTTTTGTGATTAACATTTATTTAAGCTAACAGTTGTAGGTCTTGAAAATATTTAGTTTAGTCCATTTGTTTTCCCAATCAGTAAGTTTGGCTGATTTAAAGCAGTCAGTTTTTTTCCAAATTTTCCACATCTCTCTGAATTAATGGCGTTAGTGGATCCGACTACTTCTTTGAAAAGAAATAACTCGCGTGTTTGTTTCGTCGTGATAATTTATGTTAAGTAAGAACCCCAAGAGATAGACTCTGAAGCTGCAACTTCGATTCAACATCAAGATTTACAACCAGGATTCTACATACACGATTTGCAATGGGTATTTACATTGACTAATTACACTCGTGAGTATAGTGGAGTGTAAAGACGAATGTAAGCAAGTCAAGCGAAATTTTTCTTGGTTATTCTAAGTTCAGTTGCTACATATAGATCCCTGGTATAAGAAAATTAGTCTTGTTTCTCTGCCTTCCTACTATACAAGCGAGTTTATTTTCCCTACATAGTTCATTTGGTCTAGCAGTTAAGAAAAGTTATCGCCCAACCAAATGTGAATTTACCTCCCAGTCGAAAATAAACGCTACAGTAGTGAAGAAGTATAAATTTCTCGCCTCAGTTCTTTTCAGTTTGTTCTTCATTACTTTCTGACTGAAAGGAAAAGAAATAAAACTTGAAAGGAGCGCCTAAAACTATTAATACTTAATCAGTTATAACACTATCCTTGTACAAGATTCAGTCATTAAAAATTCTGGAAAACGAAACCTTCATCTGAGTCATGTTTTACCCACCTCAGGTACCTTTCCGTTGTATTTCGTTTATTCGCATTTTATATTTTTATTTTCATTGAAATTTCGCAAAAGGGCGCGATGGTACCGCTTTACGCAGACTTTTTTGTCTCTGATGATTGTCTTTTCACGCAATTATTCGCCTTTTAACGAAAATGAATGCCTATCTTCTCGTAATGAACAGCAAAAGGTGTAGTGTAGAAGTATAAATTCTTCGCCACAGTTCCTTTCAGTTTGTTCTTGCTTACTTTTCTGACTGAAAGGAACAGCTATAAATTTTGTACACGGGCACCTCAAAACTATCAATACTTAATGAGTTGACACAATTCTTCTTCAAGATTCAGTTATTTAATTAAAATTCTGGTCAACGAAACCTATATCTCCATCTTGTTATAGATTAGATAGCTTTCCGTTGTATTTGGTTTATTTTACGTTTCATATTTTCTAGTCTTCTTGGAATTTCTATCATCAATTTCAAAATTAATTACTCAGCAGGCAAAACGTATTTCGCGACCACTCTGAATAATGTTATTGTTTGTTGAGCTGCATTCTTTTAAGTGAACAAACTCGTTTTATGTTCTAACCAGGCTCACTACATGGAGAAGGCGACTGAGTTGACCCTCACTCCGCAAAAACAGGGCCTGGGTGAAAAAAGGGGAAATTAAACACCGATATGCTGACGGTTAACTGATTTGCAATTTTTTTGCACCTGCTAGCATAGTCAAGCAATAAGTAGAAATTTGAAAACAAAGTTTTAAAATTTCTGCATAAACTTTCTGTCGGTGAAGACTAAACATGCATCTCTGCATACTATTCCTTCTTTGTGCCGTTGTGGATGGCATAAGCCGTATTTCAGGACCAAATTTCAAGGCTGTTTACTTTGCCGACAAAATAACGGGACGAAAGCTGAACGGAAGCCTAATAAGAGAAACAGAGGTGGATTCGGAAAGTTCCTGTCAGTTTGAGTGTGTGAATGAGGAGCGATGTCAGTCTTACAACTTTGGAACCATTAAGGGCGACTCAAGGAAATTCAAGTGTCAACTAAGTGACTCCGATCGATTTGCTGCATTTGCTAACTTTACTAAGGATGATGATTTCACTTACAGAGGAATAAAGGTAATCAAAATGAACTTGTCACGATCACAATGTCCCAGTGACAGTTACTGTTCAATGAAATAAATTAACTTTTATTCACTATCAACTAAATCGGGTATCTTCTGGCATTGGAAAATCGTCTTGCACGCTCTACTTTAGAGGAAACCGTACAAAACTATATAGTATTGTTAAGCTTATAAAGTATAGGTTCTGAAAATAACAAACCACAGTTAGGCACACGCGAGCCTTTGACACAAAACTGACGGTATTTGCTTAACTGAATCACCAGCCTCCGCGTTATCGCGGACATCTAAACAAACTGGACAGCATCACTCAACAGATGATAGGCTAAAGAAATGTGTGATGTTATTCTAAAGTTGGACGATGGAATATATTTCCGTTGTACTCATACTTCGTCGTAAATTCCTCACACACGTTGATGCGTTGATATCTGACGAATATTCTGCCCAAGTTACATCAAAATCCAACAAATCCTGTTCTATTAAAATTCTATCTACTCTATTGATCCCTTAAAAATTGAGTAGAGGTAATTCTCGAAAAACGTATCTGTAGTTCTCGGCCTGAAAAGAAATTTACAGTTTTCGCTCCTCGTTTACTATAAGTCCGTTGGAACTCGCGGGAAAGGTCGTTTCGCGACCTCAGCGGGGAACATGAATTTACATTTGATACGGCGAGGTCCGAAAATTCATTGGGAAAAGGAAACGAAAAGAAAAGGGGGCAAAGAAAGTTAGAGAAAAGCAAAAATCTGCTCTCAATTATTTTGCAACGGGCTTTATCTTTGACTCCTCCCGACTCCTCTCCTTGAGACCGTTTTGCAAACTGTGACAGAAATTTGCTTCTGTTGTGAGGTGCAAGACGCGATGTAAAGAAGTAATAAACGCTCTTTAAAAGGCCTTTGGGATTATGAAAATGTTATGAAACCTTTCGCTAAATCTCTTCTGACTTGGCTACATGAGCCTCACCCTTCTGGTTTATCATCAATGTCCATCTGTCCCTTAAATTTTCATGCTTTTATTCGCTGCTGAACCCCTCACGAAAGTTACTCAGTACCCATGTTTTAATGTATCTATGAACAAGGACCCTGCAGAAGTCCCTATAGAAAGTTGCAAGGTGTTTTCCACGATTGATGGCACTATTCATGCGTTAAATAACAAACCTTGATCTTATTTTTTGACATCAATTTTGCTCAAGAACGTTTTCGCGTTTTGTTATCCGGCGTAAACCGTTTGGAACGTCTTATCGTCGAAAAATTCCGATTCCTCTCATATCTTTGTTAAATCATTTTAAGAACGTTTGAAAAAGGACTTAAAAATCCATACATGTCCTGTAAACCCCTTGTTTTTTTCGGAACTATTATAATTCATATGAGGAAAACTGATTAGTTAATCTAAGAGATTATTTTTTCACAGAGTGCTTGTGAGGAGGACAGTTTTCAATGCGGCAAAAAAGGAATCTGCATTCCCAACTATAAAGATGGCAGCGTACGATGCAAATGTGATGACGGCTATACGGGAAAACCCTGCGGTAAGTTAAAGTGTTAGATATTTCATTGATATCAATCACTGCTTAATCATCTTCTAAGAAAAATTTCAAAATTCTCTTCGTTTTCTTCCTAACAGATGCGAGAAGCTGCTCTCAATTGTTCCAAGATGGTCTCAATTCCAGTGGGGTGTTTACTGTCAATCCAGATGGCGGCAAAGCATTACAAGTGTTGTGCGATATGAAAACGGACGGTGGAGGTTGGACCGTTTTGCAGAAACGCTTGGACGGCTCTGTTGACTTTTATCTTGGATGGGAATCCTACAAAAAAGGCTTTGGAAATCTAAATAGCGAGTTCTGGCTTGGAAACGACAACATTCACCGTTTCACTGTCACGGATGATGTCATGTTGAGAGTTGACCTGGAAGACTTTGATGGCAACGTCACCTACGCTGAGTACACGACTTTTAAGGTGGCAGACGAGGCTGATAAGTACCGGCTTTTGATTGCAGGATACAGTGGCACAGCTGGTGATTCTATGATATACCAAAGGTAAGAAAGGCATTCGTGTGGACTAACTGAGCACCACATACAGACTATTTTTGAAAAGATTAATTTTCGTGAAATTAAAATGAAACAAGCAATGAGCTTGATAACGATGAGCTTTTCCGTGCGCTTGGTTGGCACAAGAAATCATCAAAGGCCGTTGAAGACACTGCGCGGTATGACTCTCGAAATTCTAAGATCTCTATTAGTACTGCGAAATGACATTACTTCCTTCCAAAAACAAATCGGCACTTACACAGCCCCACACCAATTTTTTAAAAATAATTTTCTAATACCGAGGAGCTAAAGCGTGAACCGGCTAAGTTCTGTGTGAACCGGCCAAGTTCTGCGTTCTGTAGCTTCCTTAAGTGATACGTATGATGGACGATCCTCGCAGTAGATAGCGCTATTTGAGCAATAGCGAAATTCAGACCTGAAAAAAATCAGGCCTGTACGGGACTCGAACCACTGACCTCTGCGATACTAGTGCAGCGCATTAACCAATTGAGCTAACAAGCCAACTGAGAGCAGGCCGTTAAGTTGATTTGTAATGAACCCGTGAAAGTGATAAATGAGATAGAATAAATATATGAAAATCATATATTTTGAACTGCGGTATTTGATACGTATGATGGACGATCCTCGCAGTAGATAGCGCTATTTGAGCAATAGCGAAATTCAGACCTGAAAAAAATCAGGCCTGTACGGGACTCGAACCACTGACCTCTGCGATACTAGTGCAGCGCTAAATGAGATAGAATAAATATATTTTCATATATTTATTCTATCTCATTTATCACTTTCACGGGTTCATTACGAATCAACTTAACGGCCTGCTCTCAGTTGGCTTGTTAGCTCAATTGGTTAGAGCGCTGCACTAGTATCGCAGAGGTCAGTGGTTCAAGTCCCGTACAGGCCTGATTTTTTTCAGGTCTGAATTTCGCTATTGCTCAAATAGCGCTATCTACTGCGAGGATCGTCCATCATACGTATCAAATACCGCAGTTCAAAATATATGATTTTCATATATTTATTCTATTCCTTAAGTGAATTGCAACGAAGATTTCATCATGATAGCTTTCTAACGAGACAATGCATCCTTAGGACATGATAGGTTTTCTATTATTTTATAAGTGAGATTACAAAGATATTTTACTTCTAAATATACTGAACGAATTTCATATCGCAAACAAATAAAGTTAACGATCAATCCTTGTCCATCTATTTGTCTCAGTAGATGTCTATCTCTACTGTCTCTGCAAATTTTTCCACGTAATCCTAAAAGCAGACTAAGTTGCAGAGCCTTTTTGTCGGAAAACATTCTCCACACATTTAAGTTTGATAGAGACAAGCTTACATAAAATTTTATTTCATTTCAGCAATATGCAGTTTTCTACCAAAGATCAAGACAATGATCTCGGTCAACACGTGTCCAACTGTGCCCAACAATACAAGGGAGCCTGGTGGTACAAAAACTGCCATCGCTCAAATCTGAATGGATTATACCTTACTGGTCCCCATGCTTCTTTTGCTGATGGAGTCAACTGGAAAACTTTCAGGGGTTATTACTACTCACTGAAACGCACCGGGATGAAATTAAAAACCAAGATATAAGGCGATGTCTATCGAAGAGTACCCGATCAAGAAACTAAACTATCTTAGCAAGTAAATAATTATGCATGACGACACCTTTAAATTAAACTTTTTCGATAGCTTCAATACAATTCATTGTAAGTGTTGTTATTACATCGCTCGCAGCGCCCGTGGGCAAGATGAAGCAAATCCTGTGTTCTGATTGGCTACCCGAGCGGGCAAGATGAACCCATCTTGCCCGCTCGGGATTGCCCACATTGATCCCACGCATGAATAAAATTGAATTAACCGAGCCTGTTCGCTCGACGAAGGGCTAACGCTCGAAACGTCAGCTTGTTCGCTCCGACGAAGGGCTAACGCTCGAAACGTCAGTTTTTGTAATCGTTACGGTGGCCAATTTACCACTTCAACTTTGTTGATATATCCAAATTATGGCGATTGTACATTGCCGATCTTAGCAGTATGCAAAGACGCGTGTCAGATATGAGCGTCGTAATGGGTCTTGCTCAGCATGGAGTCTGTCTCAGTGGTAGAGCATCGGAGCGCGATTCCTCAAGGGAACTAAGAATTTTATCTTTGTCCTACGCTCGTAGCTGGACGAAAAAACATCATTCTACATTTCTTTACCGAGCTCAAAACTTACCACCTTTCTTATTCTTTATATATACATAGGTTCTATGATTAACAAAGTCTTCTCGGCTCTCTTATTTTCTACCTGGCTATCTGGCTGCGACACCCGTAAGCAATACATCATAAACATGACAACCTGCACGGATTATTCGTCAGTGGTCCCCCATACAAGCTTCCGATCAGAACAACCAACGTAGCAATTTTTTTTCAAAAAAAGTGAATTCGTATTCCAGTTATGACTTTACAATGCGATTTTTCAGATCAAAATCTCTGCTCTTTAAGTTCTGGGGTCAAAAATAAAAAGCACTAAATGGCAAAATGGGAAAGCCACTGATGGAGTATGGAGTATTTTCTAAGAATAGGATGATTTCCCTTACAATTTTTATTACAGCTTAACCTTAATTATTTTATCATTTATTCAGGAGATACAAATAACAATAAAAAAGTCCTCTTAATTGAAGTGGAAATCGAGAGTTTAAGCCTGTGCGAGACAATTCCCATAAATAAAAAGTGTAAATGACGTGTACAATCTAAGACCTATTTACAAGCTATATTAAAATGCAATATCAATTAGTCTATAGGTTGAAAATTGTAAGACATTTACATATTAAGCTAAGAATATTCTAAAGTTCACTTAACGTCTATAAAAGTCTTGTTCCAAATAGAGGCAGTTATCTAGCGTGCACCTGTTCTCCCTTACTAGACAGGCTATTCCAGGCATTAATTATCCCAACAAAGAACGAATTCTTATAGCAGTTTTGCGCTTGCCAAAAGAAAGGAGGTGGAGTGCTGCTGGCAATGGTGCACAGATAAGTAATTGACTAGGACTTCTCACTAAGTTCATGGTTCAGTCAGCTGTGATTTTTTTTCACTCTCTTTTACGCTGTGCTTTGAGGAACAAAGGTCATTCGTGTTGCAACAGTTGCCATCATTCGAATCTCAAAGTATCTATCACAGTGAGCCATATACGTTATACGCCGATACAGTTTACTGGAAACGATTTAAAGGATTGCAATACTCACTTAAGAGTACAGAGATAAATCTTTGATCTCATATCATGAATAAACAATAATTGTGCACTCTTTCTGTGTTCTGGTACAGTCATTGTTAGAGACAATGAACAAACACTGTGTTAAGAAGGAACAAGATTCGTAGCAAAGCCGATTATTGGTTTTAATAAAGTACAAGTATCTGTAAAAAGATGCTCTAAAGCGGAATGGCTTGCTTTACGTTATACTTCAAGTGCCTTATCCATGCAATGCCATTTTTGAGAAAAAAGAGGAACTTTCACGTAGAACAATTATTTACCGAAGTGCAGCTGAATAACTATTTTAGTATATATTACAAAGATACCGAAAAATAAGATTATTTCTATCAATATACTGAAAAATTGGTCGGAAATTAAACTCATGAAACGCAATTTTGTCTCTTCGGATGCTCGGAGGTAAATGGTACTCGCTAGACTATCGAGCAAGCCGATCAGCGCGGGAGATATTTACTTGTGTGGTATTTAACGCATTAACAGTGGTTTAGCGTGATTTTTACTCTTATTGACAACGATATTTGTCATCACAGTGGTCAGAATGTTGTGAACTAACGAGGAACAGCTGATAGAAGGGCTAAGCATCGCATTTCCATCATTAATATTGCAACGGATGGAACGTTATAGAGCCAATAAGTGATGCACAAATAAGGACTTTTTTACATTAGCTTGTCCAGTTTGTAATAAGGGGGTAAACAAGGTAAATGTTTAATGAACTCAGCCCAAAAGCGGCAGATGTTTTACAACCTAATCGTTAGAATCGAAATTCGAAAGAGCTTTTGACTTAAAAAAAAACAACAACAACAAAAGCAAGAAAAGCTTGCCTTAAATGAATAAATACGTACAGTTTTCTCAGGCAAGCTGTTTGATCTTTACAGAAACGGTCTCTAGGCATGTCATCCTCAGGCTTGGAAAGGACATTTCATATCTCCGAGTGAAATTTTCAATTAAGATGCAGAGGCGAATTACAGGTTCAATAACTCAGAGCATGTTTCACGGCTCACTGTCACAATGGAAACTGGCAATAATGCAGTGTAACCGTCAATATAGAGTCATCATTTCTTAACTGTTTTTTTTTTTTTTATCTTAGCTTTTACTTTATAGGAGCGGAAAAGAGAGGGATTTATAACAGTGTAGACGTTGTAATTAGCAATGTTACGGACCTTAAGCAGATCACGATAACGAAGGCAACGAGGACGCGGGGAAAAAAGGTCTGATGGGCAGAACCAAAGTTCAGCACGTGCGATTTAAAACTTCGTAAATTTTTTTAGCAGTCCTATGCATACGGACGGTAAACACATCCACCCATTCGCGAAATGCTACCTAAACACATAAATTCACTTTTTAATATTGGATGTCTTCCTTAGCGTTGCCTTCCTTTCTGCTAAAAGTCCTTATTGTATTTTCGACCCCTGCGGTTAAAGGACGTTACTTGTCTTGGATAAGCTTTATTGTACAAAAACCTTTAATTTGAAAACTCTTTGTTGACATAACTTCTTTTAAAGAAGCCCATAAAATTAGAGATAAAACTTTTTTCCTATTTTGATGTCACTTTGATTGAAACTTTTAAACAGAATAGATGAAGTGATTTCCCGATAGCAATTTTTTATCCAGGAGGTTACCAATGACTATTTTATCATTTCGCTCACCTTGCTCTGTACGTCGAAGGTCTTGATAAAAAACAACGCCATGAGTAAGCATTCTTGTATTTGCAAGGTATATATTAACCACTGTACAGGACCAATGTATTCAGACGCCTACTTTTCATTGACAGAGGTAAAATAGTCATTCCCTTGTAGATACATATCTCAGTTTGGACCGTATCAACATGAAGTTTAAGACACAAAAAGTGAGCAGATTACGAAGATTAAACGTAAGTAGGATTTTCTTTTTTCTATTTAAAACGCTATTTATTTAGAGATAACAGTTTTGTAAGCGAGCATCATTAGTTGCCAAGGTAAGCTAAGCTGCAGAACTGAGGACCGCGGGATGAACTCGGCACATGCTAAATTTTAGAACTGGAAAACAACTCAATGGCATTTGTTAGCAGCTAATGGTAATGCACCGATCGAGCGCCATCGCGTATTTCATTTCTTTTTTTTCCATGAGCGATCTATTCAGCTCTTAAGCGATTTTTATTTGACTCGATGTAGAAATCTAAATTTAGGGGTGTCTACAAAGTTGGTATGATGCTCCAACGTCACATCTTTAAGAGGATCACGGGAGCTTCCCTGGGGACGTTTGTTACCGTGAGTGTATCACTGACATCCGATGTCAAAGTTTCAACAACGTTTTTACCCAAAAGTTCTGTGAATTAAATAATAGCACCAAGGAGGCCAGGCCCGACGATTATGTTCCGAACCTCGAACGGTATTCAAACGAGATCTTAACAGAGGTAAGTAAGTCAAGCCCTAGATATAAATTCTCTCCTCTGACTTCCATACATTTCGCATCCTTTTGGCTTCAGGAATTTGTCGTTCAATCAAACCATATTCCTTGACTGATATAATTCTTCTCGTTATTTTACTGCTTGAAAATTAATTGAGAAGCTTTTTCCGCCATGCAACCAATAAAATCCATAGCTTATGATACATTAGCCACATAATACAACTTTTACAAGGCTATTTTCTTCCAGTCGCTCTTAGTTTTATTTCTGAGCTGCCCGCGGAGACTTGCCAGGAACTCAAAATGAGTGAAGGAGGTTTAGCGGTCAGCGGCAAATACTTGTTTTCTTCGGTTGTACCCGAGAAGACTGTTTTGGCTCCTTGTGACCTGAAAACTGAAGGCGACTGAAATTAGAATTTTTTCTGTATCATTGCCCCCTGAGATGAAGGAGAACCCAAAGAAAAATAATTGAACCATAAACTTATTATTACAGTGGATGGAAAAAAAAAAATCAGAACGAAACAAAACTAAGCAAAACCGAGAAAACTTGACCTTTTGACACAAAAAAATCCATTTAAGATTCCCTTTAAGGCATGGAAATAAATTAAGAAAGGTCTCTTATTTGTTTTTTATTTGTTGGCTTTTTCCCCTACCATTTTTACAATTATAGAACGAAGGAGCTACGTCGAACAGCTTCGAGATGGTTGGGTTTCCAGTGGCGTATACATCATCAATCCAGATGGTGGCAAGTCAACCCATGTGTTGTGTGACATGATCAGGGACGGTGGAGGTTGGACCGTTTGGACTGCATGGTGCTTCAGAACAATATTTGCCATCATTCCAATCTCAACGGTATCTATCACAGTGGCATTTACATTACGCGTCCACGGAATTTATGGGAAACGATTTAAACATTTTCAATACTCACTTAAGCGCACAAAGTTAAATCTGCCTGGTTAGCTCAAGCGGTAGAGCGCCGGACTGCCGTGTGATGAGGCCGAGGGTTCGAGCACCAGACCGGACCAACACTCAGGGTCTTAAAATAAGTGAGGAAATGTGCTGCCTTTGCTACGATATCTGCAAATGTTTATACATTTTAGAACTCTTGGATAAGGACGAAAAACCGTAGGCCCCGTCTCCTGCATATTCTCTGTACTGGTTAGCAGGGGACGTTAAAGAACCCACACACTTATCTCAAAGAGTAGGGAACGTACGCGTAGCTCCCGGTGTTGTGGTCTGGCCTGTTCACTGAAATTGGGGGCATCTGTTAAAAATTAGTCCACAAAAAATTGTTAACTGCTGCAAGCAGTCTCTTAAGTCCCCCGCAAAACATTGTTAAGCGCTTAGAGGCTTGCAATAAGCGTTATATAAATTTTAGTTCATTATTGTTATTATTATTATTATTATTATTGCTATTATTATTATTATCTTAAATCTCTGATCCCATATCATGAATAAACAATAATTGTGCACTCTTTCTGTGTATTGGTACTGTAACAGTAATTGTTCAAGAAAATGAACATTGTCTGGAAGAGGAACAAGATTCGTTTCAATACAACGTAGCAAAGCCGATTATTGGCGTTGATAAAGTCCAAGTATCTGTAAAAAGATCTTTCAAAGCCAATTGGCTTGCTTTACCGCTATAGTATAGGTGCCTTATCTATAGAATGCCATTTTTGAGAAAAAAAACTTTCACGTATAACTGACGTAATTTGATTCATTTTGTAAGAAGATGTTTATTAAAATAGCTATTATACCGATAGCAGACAATAATTAACAAATGGTAAACACCGCAGCGTACACTATTAGGTTATGGTGCACGCGGGAGGTTGCTAAGCACGAAAGAAGCGTAAGAGTCGCACGAGGCAATAGCCAACAGCGACTCTAGCCTCTTGATCGCTGAGCAAACCTCCCAAGTGCATCTATAACTCAATATTGTACACTATGGTGTTTACCATTTGTTTTATAACATAACATTGATACATTGGGGCGAAGGAGTACCCCTTTATTTAACACTGAAATCTCAAGTGACCAGAAAAAAAGCACTCGGAAACTGGTCCTTGCATTTGCTCACGTCAGCAGCGTACACCTATGGCCAAATAGTGGACACTGAATCGACCAATCAGAACACGCGCTTTACTTTGGAAATGCTATAATCCTTACTTTTGAACACTCGACTCTTACCTGAAGATAAAAACTGCGTCAAGGTTATTCCGATATTCTGATATGTCTTTTGATTGATTTCACAAGGCCAAAGATGCGAGGAATACTCCGTTCTAGTGACAGCCAGCTACATGCAAGCTCCCTTACCTCTAGCTTGTATTGTTAAAATTAGATGCATTTTTTGTAGTATTTCAAGCGAGATAAAATTTCAACGTCACCTGCACTTAAAGGTATAAGGAGCATGCTCCATGCTACATGTGAGTATGGTCTCGCAAAATCATAATATTATTAGACCCCCTAAAATTATTTTAGAGGGGAAAGGATTCTTAATTAATATGTTTCGTTTATAGTACCCCAAATTAGTTAAAAGAGTTTTTTTTTTTTTTTTTAATCAAGTTACACCTAGAATGTTGCGGAAATTAAAGCCACCTCTAAAATATAAATATAAATCGGGACAGAAAAACAGAAGTGCATAATACTGAACTATGAATAGGTATTCAGATAAAGATTCGAGAAAGCACAAATTGAGCGAAATTATTCGGTAATTGATTAATATGATTTCCTTAAAAAAAGATTGAGTAGAGACGTAAACCAACATTGAAACCTTGTATGTTGTTGAAAAATTTAATTCTAGAATCAATGATAAAAGTTATTTGGCCATCTGTAATCGACTTGATTTTGAAGCCGATTATGTTCATTGACATGTAGCTTGTAATTGCAGTGAAATTACTGATATCTGATCGATATCTGCAGGGAATACGTTTTTCTAATCAGGAGGTTGCTGAAATTTAAATAACACTTTGAATGATTTACTCCAATTCGTTGTTGAAGCATTTCCTTTAATCCTGGGCTTTAATATTCATGAAATAAGTTGCTCAAATTAGGAAATTCACGAACATAGCACAATTTTATGTCTTATTCTCTTTAGAGAGAGATCTCACTTCTTTCAAATGCATTTGTTCAAATTTCTGTCTACAGAAGGGCGTAGCCTAACGTAATCTTATGAGAATTCTTTGAAAACCGTTGTAAGTCGATTAAAAAACGAAAAGTTCGAGTTTTTTATATACATGATTGTTGAACCTGCAGTTATTGAGATCATAACAATGAATAAATCATGTGAGGCAATCTGGACTTATAGTCAAAGATTCATATTGCATATGCCGAACGTTGTGTCAATATCCCACTCAACGAAAACAAAACATGTTTTTGTTCCGATCTCAATCTCTGTGTCAACGATGAATAAATCATGTGGGTCCGCCCGGAATTAGAATAAGGGATTCATAACGCATAAGTCGAACTTTGTGTTAAGATCGAACTAACGGGACACAAAATATGTTCTTGTTCTGGTTCTCAGTCTCTTTGCCAACAGCTATGGTATCAGGACTTGGTCGGATGAGTACAAAAGATTTGCATGCTGTAAACTTTGTGGCAGAGATCAGAGTACGTAAGCTTATTGGGCGGGTTATCGAAGAGACAAAAGTGGATTCAGAAGACACATGCCAGTGGCAATGTGTGGACGAAAGCCGTTGTCTGTCTTACAACTTTGGACCGGCGGAAGATGGGAAGATATTTAAATGTCAGCTAAGCGACTCTGATCGATTTGCTGCGTTAGAAAATTTTATTCAAGAGGACGAATTTTCCTACAGGGGAATACAGGTATTGCAAAATTGGGCATAATGGAGGAAAATACAAGTGAGAAAAGAAAAAGAGAAGTTTTCAGACAGGCATTTATTTCCCATAAAAAATCTTCTCTGATTTGATATTATGCCTCAACAATTTTTCAAGTTGTACCACTCACTTTCCTTGAACTTATCGGTAAAAAGATTATAGATTAAAAATTCTTCCTTCTGTAAACAAAGCCAAACAGTACAATTTTTAGAGCTTTCCGAGTTATTAATATTTAATATTTGTATCATTTTGGTCCTGTTTACAGTTTCCACGCCTCATTTAGGCTATGTTCATTGAAACTCGCAAGAAAGATCATTTCGCGACCACAGCAGGGAACATGAATTTACATTAATAAAAGCAAAGTCCAAAAATTCATTGGGAACAGGAAATGAAATGAAAAATGGGAAAAAAAAGTTAGAGAAAAGGAAAAGTCCGCCGTCAGTTAGTGTGGACAGGGCTTTCTCTTCGATTCTACCAAAGGTTACTGCCCTCGTTTACCATTAGATGAAGATTTTATTTCTCAATGTTTTGCGAAATGTGACAGATATTCCCTACTGTTGTGCGGTGCAAGACACCGCAGCGATGCAAACTAACTATGAAAATCAAGATCCCAGACAATAACCGGAAAAAACGCTCTTCAAAAGGCCTTTGGAACTGATATTGATTTTGGTGTTGACATCAATCTTGCTCGAGAGCGTTTTCGCGCTTTTACCCGGCTTCAACCTTTTGGAACGTTTCATCGACGAAAAAAATGTCGATTCCTTTCATCTCTTTTTAAAATCAGTTGAAGAAAGTTTGAGAAGCACTCAAAAGAATCCGTACTTGTCCTTTAAAAGCCTCTAATTCGAACTATTATAATTCATATTTAGGGAATAAAAATAGTTAATCCAAGATTTTTTTCTTCAAAGAGTGCTTGTGAGGAAGACAGTTTTCAATGCGGCAAAAAAGGAATCTGCATTCCCAACTATAAAGATGGCAGCGTACGATGCAAATGTGACGATGACTATACGGGAAAACCCTGCAGTAAGCTGAGGAGTTAGATATTTTGTTGTTTCGACATCAGTTATTGTTTAATTATCTATAAAATCAATTTCTAAATTCTCTTCGTTTTCTTGCCAACAGAAGCGAGAAGCTGCTCTCAGCTATTCCAAGATGGTCTCAATTCGAGTGGGGTGTTTACCGTCAATCCAGATGGCGGCAAAGCAATACAAGTGTTGTGCGATATGAAAACGGACGGTGGAGGTTGGACCGTTTTGCAAAGGCGCTTGGACGGCTCTGTTGACTTTTATCTTGGATGGGAGTCCTACAAAAAAGGCTTTGGAAATCTGAATGGCGAGTTCTGGCTTGGAAATGACAACATTCACCGTTTCACAGCCGCTGATGACGTCATGTTGAGAGTTGACCTGGACGACTTTGATGGCAACGTCACCTACGCTGAGTACACGACTTTGAAGGTAGCAGACAAGGCTGAGAAGTACCGGCTTTTGATTGCAGGATACAGTGGCACAGTTGGTGACTCTTTGAGATTCCATAAGTAAGAAAGGCATTAATGTGGACAAATAGCGTTGTGCGTGCGTGGTTTAGTTGGACAGCGGTTCCTTATATAAGCGTACGCGAAAGCAAGACTATCGGGTCAAGCTTTTCTGAAGTTTCCAAGACCTGCGAGGTCAGTTATAGGCATGGACGTCGAAAATGTTAAACTATTTCCAAAATCAGCGTTTTTGTCAGCCGAAGAGAAAGTGAAAATGACAGGCGGTAATTTTTACGTGATTTTACGGAAAAAAGGGCCAAAGAGGGGCTTTCGTATCGTAAAGGAACTGTCAAAGATGGATATATGTGCTTGATTGACAGCTTCGAAACTCGTACTAGCCCAAAGGTGAGTTCACAATGTTTTTTTAAATTTTGGCGTTTTTATCTTGATGAAAAATTATTTCAAAATCTTAAATGTCTGTGTACCTTTACTTTTAAACAGGATTATGAACTACATCAAGAACGAATGAGAAGACGATTTTCGTGAAAAGGAAAGACTCCCAGGTGGCGAACCAATTTTTAAAGTAGACGAATACCTGACATCTCAGCAAATAGCAAGTTTTTCTTCGCGGACGACAGCAGAGAAAAAGACACTCAAAATGTCGAAACTGAAACCCAGAAAGACCAATGGGCTGTGGAAAAAGAAAAGGTCTTGCAAGATCTTCAGAAGGACGTCATGGATTCCATATCCATCTGTCATCCAATCATGCACGGCAATCACAACCTCTGTGATTATGCCTCCAACAAGAAATTGGACAAACTCTCCATCCTTTTCCTTCAAGATATCTGTTCATCCCTTCAGCTTGACATCTCCATTATTAAAGTAAAGCGCAAGAGACTAAATATTATGCTAATTGAATCTTTGGTGGAGAACTTTCCCTGTAAATCCTGAGTCTTGTTTTATTTGTACATAATTGTTTCGATGGTATTACAATGCAAAGAATATTAACAGATAGTGCAAAGTAGTTAAGGTACTGCGTTTACATGCGAGATAACTTAGCCTGTAAAAACAAGTATCTATGTCCTTTTCTGTCTATTTCTCTGCAGATATGAGTGTCGTATAGCGTTCACATCATTCAGGTACAAAAGGTCGCTCAGAATGAATGTGTCGTTCTGAAATGAAAACCCCAATAAACTTGTTAAAAAATTACTCGTTTCGAATAAATTTTTACCCTAGTATCATGTGGCAACCGGGATGAACTCGTTCTTGAACAAAACTCAATCCATGTAACATTTTTATTCCCAGAGCCTCTCGCTTTGCTCTCCTGTCTGTATACTATAAATTTCGATAGCGTTGAAGCAACAACCCGCTTTAACTGCTTCGCTGTCACTGAAACAACGGTTAGTGACCACAAAAAGCACACATTCTAATATTTTCCATTCAACATAAACAAAATGCTTTAGACAGGGTAAATATTCATTTGTGTCGGTACCAATTATTGCGTGACAAGCTTATAATATGAGGGGAGAACACAATGCAAAACCAGGGCTTCTGCTAGAAAAAAGTAAAACCCAAACGTAATATGATAATCGAAACAGCCACTAAAATCATAATTAAATAAGGTAAGAATGTTATATTAAATTTATTTAGAAATTGTGGTGATTTATGCCAGTAAACGGAGGCGACAAGTAGGCACACCATGTATATTTCATGGTCGCCAGCAAGTTAATTTTGCCCGACTTTAAGTTCGTCTCAAGATAGAACAACGCAAATACACAAGAAAATCTTTACAGTAACTTCATAGCCATCCTTTTGTCTCTTAAGAGCTAGAAGCTCAGTAGATTCTGTCATATCGGTCATTGTCGAAACTGTCTTTGTCTGGATGCTACTTTTCGACATAGAAAAATTATGTCGGACAAAAATATTCACCAAAAAAAAATAATTTTTTTTTTTGCCACCTTCAATAATGACAGGGGATTAAGTTTAGATGATAAAACAAAGGATTATTTTGGCAGAAATACCGGAGGTGGAGTGTATTAGTTACATGAGGTCACACAACTCGGGTAATATTCACGATGAAAATTTGCATATTAAAGCTGTCGAACGAAAAAAATCGTTTCTCGAAAACTAAAATATTTTTTCACAAAAAGCTACACCACAATCATTAGGACATATTGGGCTACAACCTATGAAAGTAGGAGAGAAAACGAATTTTGAGCGACTTGCCACAATATTTCAAATTTGTTTAATAGATGCTGACATCTTCTCTCAAAACATTCAGCGATAATTGACCGCTGATGGTGCAACGAACAGTTGCATTGTTCTCATATTCCAAGCATTCCGCATAATACGGTGACTTAAACATGAATGAAAAGGCTAAGTCACCCTGTGCAAATTTTACACAGTATAAATAGAATAACACCTTTTCCTTCGCAAAGTACATGCAAAAAGAGGGAGAAATGTTACTTGTCAAAGTGAAAAACGGCCAATGAATAAGGAAGTTTCATCTATATTTATTGATTGATGGTGATACGAGGTTAAACAACGCCGCTGCTGATTAGTCATACTTCAACGATCTAAGAGGGTATAGTGCGTTGTTAGTGTAAATGCTAAACGAAATACAAACTTAAAGTGTCTATACGGCCAACAGGGTTTTCATTGTTTTGGTATCTCTTTAACCTGTAAAAAAGTATTCTAAAAAAAAATTTTGATTCTGACGCCTTTTCACCCTAAAATCGGGCTTTAAAGTTCCCGCTTCGGCCACGCCCAATGAAGTTGAGCGCGTAAGGGAAGATTGGTGATGAGCGACGTCACTCCAGGAGTGTCTCGAGCGTCGTGTTGTTACTTTGCTTGACAACCGCAGTACTTTTACAACACATCTATCGGGCAAGTTTATGTCGCCGAAAACTCTTTACCTTACTAAAAAAAAACAGTGAAATGAACCACTGGCGGGATTTGGCGCGTTCCTGACTTGACGTCACGACCCATTCTGAACCCAATCTCTTTTTTGCCCCGACTTACGGTCACCTTCAATGGGTGTGGCCAAAGCGAGAAGTTTCCCGGCGAAGATTCGTCAGAATTCAATTTTTATTTAAGAATAACTTTTTATGTCCATAATGTTCGCTTAAAAAAAGATATTATATATACAAGGCTAAAAAGATTAAGAAAAATTATTAAAATGTTAAAACCAAACGTTTTCGGCTGTTTGTCATCATCAGGGTTGAAAGTGTTGACCGTCTGTACATACATATATATCTTATGTGATTCCCGACGGGAAAAGTTTGGAGACATAAGAAATGACCTGTTTGTTTAAACTGGGGCGGAATTGTTGGATCATTAGCCCCTCGAAGATCCTACGCTTGTGTAATGTTTCTGCTGAGGAGGGAACACGCCAAGTGAAAGAATGTGATGGATTTTCCCGCAAGTGTTTTGCGGGTTCAGAGGTGTGAGTAGGATTTGAATGCTCCGCAATACGTACTGCTAGATTTCTCACAGTTGCGCCTTTTTACGAGTTAAATACATACCAAAACTGTAAAAACCCTGTTGGCCGTATAGACACTTTAATTCTTGGAAATAAGCCGCTATATCTTGAAGATGGTTTATAAACATAGGGCTTCATTTCTACTTGAAATTGAATAGGCTGATATTCACTAGCTATCTTATGATACCCTACGATTCGATTTCAGTTCTTGCCAATAATGTCTCTGTTCAACTTACGCGTTGGTAAAAATAGAAAGAAAAGTAGAAGCCGCCATTCCCGAAATTTGTAGAACTGACCGGAGAGAGTTTGGAAATAAACCAAAATTGAAGAATAGGATATTAGCAAAAATACAGTTAGAAGTGATGTTGGAGAAATTGAATATTTAGTCCTTTTTTTTTCCAGAGGGTTGCGTGATCAAAGAATTTTCAACCGTTATTAAAGGGAGGGCTTTGCGAGGACATATGGTCAAGACCCTCTATGCGCCCGACCAAGAGATTTGTAAGATTCACTTTTTTTTGGATGAAGTCTGCCAATCAATCAACGTCAGCCCAAACGGTGCTAGTGGTACGTGGAAATGTGAATTGAGCGATACAGACGAAAAACAAAATCCACAGAGTCTCATTGCGGCAGAAAGTTTTATTTATTATGCAACGGAGGTGAAGAACTGCAGTTTCAAATATTCTTCAATCTTTAAAGAACTTGTTTGTTATCTATCTTTCATTCTTCCATTAATAATGGTACAGATACATATTCTATCTGTGTTCTTACAGTCTCTTGAAACATTATTTTGCTTAATGCCGTCAGAGTTTGCCAGAATGAAACTGATATCACTGTTGATAGATTTTAATCAAAGCTTTCTTCTTAACAATTACAGAATCCATGCAGTCGTACTCCTTGTGCAGAAGGATCAACCTGCATACCAAACTTTGCTGTCGACAACAGTTTCCGGTGTGTTTATCCACGTGGATTTACAGGAAAAACATGTGAGATAGGTATTACCAATATGAATAAGACTTGAAAGGAAAAGTTGATTGTAATTGCTGAACCCTTTTCATTTTGCTTTAGCGTGGATTTTTTTCCGTGTGGTGTGGCAGAGAATGTTTCAGCCAAAAACCCTTGTAGTTGACTTGCGTGCAAGTAGTTTGTGGCGCCTTTATGGAAACAACCGCGAGGTCTGGGTTCAAGTGATTCGGCCGAGTGAGGTCTAATTAAATATTCATACCGCGTAAGTGCACGAGGGGTTTTTTAGGGTATAATTAAATCCGCGTAGATGCATGAGGGGTTTAGGGATAGGTTGTAGAGGTAGGGCTTGGGGTTTAGGGTTGTTGGGGGCTAGGGTTAGATATCGCGTAGGTTCGTGCGTAGGGGTTTTCTGCACCACATTTTTAAAAATAACCGTACAAAAAAGTACAGAGGGAAGAAAGAAATCCAAGATAGCGAAGGGATAAAGTACAAGATTGTTTTTGCATATAACAAATTTTATTGTCACGTCACGTGTCCACATACAATGTGCGTTTAAGAGTTCATAATGGCTATTAAATGTTCTGGAAAAGGATCAGTGGTTTCCTGTTCCTTAATGTCCTCTTTCTTCTCGGGTGTCACAAACACTTCATCTTCGTCGCTGCTTTGTTCGACTGCCAAACGATGTGTGTATAGCTGTTCACAATGTTGCGTGTAAGTGAGGAAAGCTTTCATGACATCTGCCTACAGTTTAAACAATTTATCATCGTCGTTTACTACTTGTGTAGGTTCATAGGCTTGTATGTAGCTATTGACATGCCTCTGCATTCGACAGTAGTCATCATAGTCTGCATTTTTCTCTACGATGCGTAGTAAGTCATCTTAAGTATCTCCAGACCATTTAAGGTTGTCTTCCAAATGTTCGAACACGTTGAAGTAAGCTCTGTCTGTTCTGAAATGATAGGTGGTTCTGTGAGGGAAGTCTTTTAATAGAGAGGTAGCTTGTCAATCACCGGTCTTGACCGTCGTCAGAAGTACTGCAGTCAGACGAATTTCTAGGGAGAGCTTTATCTTCACAATAACGAACAAATTCCAGGAAAGCTGTCATCATATCGTTGTAGACTTTACTGAAATGTTTCTCGTCTTCACCGATACCGTAGGAATCACACAGCATGGAATGATGAATGCGGGATTTGATTTTTTCAAGATCATCTATCTTGGCTTGTTCATCTACACAAGACAGGACTTCGTCTAGAAGGATGCCTAAAGGCGTCTAGACAGATGCCTAAAGTGTCTAGAAAGATGCCTAAAAGAGTAGGTAGCAGTAGTGTTTTATAAAAACCAGTTGTCAATTACGCGTAGGCGTGGTTTCTTGATCCGTGAATAACAGACGTTTCTTACAAGAGGATATGTCATTCTCGTGATGGTATCGCACAAAGTCCAAGAAGGCCTGCATCACCTTACTGCGTAATTCCCAGGTTCTTCTATCGTAATCGTTTTCGTCGGGTGCAAAGTCGATTAAGTACTGCTCGGCATCTCGAATCACTCTTCTCAAGGAATCATCGTCAGAGTGAAACTCCATGACATCTGGCAACTCATCCATCGCTAACACGCCAAGTTTATGGTTCGTTTCCAAAGTAGGGTTCATGGTGAATGAGACATGTGTCATTCCAGTACCAGTCGATATATAGGAAAATCACACAATAGATAGCGTCGCGTCTCTTTTAGACTGCGTCGCGTCCCTTTTAGATAGCGTTGCGTCCCTTTTAGATAGCGTCGCGTCTCTTTTAGTTAGCGTCGCGTCTCTTGTAAAACAATGGTTGTCAATCAAAGTAGTGAGGTATTGTTCTCGAGTGTACAGAGCTAGAGCGACTCCAACACTTCACACAGTCTAGAAGCAGCAGTTCAGATGTGCAAGATGGAGACACCAATGAAGAAACCTACCAAGGGAGTCAAAGGCAAGAGAAATCATCCCTACGGCAAAAAAGAAGTTTTACTAGAAGTCAAGAAAGAAGGACTACCGGAATTCAAGAAAGAACGGAGTAAGAATCATCCCGGTCCCGTCATGATAGACGGAGTGCATTCTAAGAATGAAGAGCCCAAGAAAAACTGGGCAAAGAACAAAAATGTCAAAAATCTTTCCTTGGATTTGAATTCCTCAGTGCCAGTCATGCAGACCCCTATTATAATATTGCATCCTTCGGGCTCCCCAAACCCTGAATTGAAATCAGAAGAACCGTTGAGACAGCTCGCTAATTTGGTGGACTCGATTAAACCCGAGTACGTGCAAGAGTGCCCCCAGGTACAGCCGCAAGTACCTCCCCAAGTACAGAGGAAAGAGGAAGTCATGAAGGAAGACGAGATATCCGAAGCAGGTAATTTTCAATATGGTACTTTGGAGGAATTACTGGCCGATGTAGGAGTCTGCTACCCCTGTCCCATTCATAACGTGGGAATGGATGAAGTACATTCCCAGAAAGAATGGATACAAAACGTCTACCTCACCTATCCCATCGACAATTGTCCAGTCTTTAGGGATCTGAAGGATTTCAGTACCTACTACGACCAATGCCGCAGGCAGGGTCACGAGTGGTTTACCATCGACAAGATTGCTGTTATGAAGTGGGAGTGCAGCGAGACTCCTACATTGGGCATGTCCAAGTCTGAAAAAAATTTCAATCAATTGTATCTACGATGTCATAGAAATTATTGTAAATTATTTCAGTGGTGGCGATTCCTCCCCAAAGAAAGAAACATGGCGATTCTCACCCGTTGATTGTATTTCTTTCTGAAGACTCTGTGACTCAGGACACCACTGAGGTCCAAGATTTGATCACCGTAACAGTGCAAGTAGGACATATGTTACGAGACGACTTGAATTTTTTTTTTTTGTCAACACGTGTGTAGCAGTTTGATTGATTATTTTTTATAGATCCTCAAGAGGGACTAGAAATAGCCTATGCCATGGGTAACGCGACTAAGCTGGAAGAACTTACTAAGGAAGACATCTTTGAAATAGCACAGTTGATTGGATTTTCCAAGTTTAAGAAAGTATCCAGTAGGTTAAATGTCACCGAAGACGAATTACGATGTATTAAACGCGATCCAGACTTGTGCGAAGACATCTTAGATAAGTAGTGATATTTTAGAAGTATCTGAATGGATGTATAAATAAAATGAGTGTTGTAAAGAGTTGTCTGTCATTTTATTCGAATCATGGGGAAACGCAGAAGAAGAAGAGAAAGGAAATCAAAGAAAAAACAACGAGGGGGTGCTTCTATCAGAAAAGTCAATCAATGGCTTAGAAAAGGCCTTTCTCTCACCGATAAGATAGCATATACAGCCACTATGTTTTTATCGGGTCCCACGCTGGGATTCGGAAAACTCGGTACCCTATTAGGAAGACAAGCTTTGAAAGGAATCGTCGATAATGTGAATCATTATATGAAAAGGCGTCGATAAATCTCATCAGTGTTTAACATGACTCTGTGGTCGAAACTACTTTACGTTCATTACTCTCTACTCTCCTTCTTTTGTCGGAGAATAAAAAATATCGTATACACGACCAAACAAAGTCGGATATCGTATGGGTGGGTTCCTCATGGATGCGAACTTACCTTGTTCAATTACGTAGTGACACCACCTTTTCCCTGTCGCAAAGACTGTCTCACTTGATGTTATTCATGAGATGGTATCGGGGTAAATATGCATATAGAGTCTATCGTGAACTGTACTCGCAGTACCTTTGTAAGTATTGGACGACTTACTACTGCGCCAAAGTGTGAATGACGTTAATACTTCTCAAAGTCTATTACGGAATGCAGTGTTCAAGACAAAAACTGAATGCGTTGAATACGAATCACCTGGACATATTGGGAGTCTAGAAGGTATTCAACCGTATGCCAAAGCCCAAAAAATTTCCCTATCTCAAGCCAAAAAAGAATTGGAAAGAAATTTGGCCTACACCCTTCACAAACCGCGGCGTCGCCGGGGAGAGTTTGCACCCGTGGTAGTCTTTGACATTGATGAACAATGGGTCGCCGATTTGATCGAAGTACGGACGATTGCAAAAGAAAGTAAAGGCAACCGCTACATTTTAATCGTGGTAGATGCCTTTTCCAAATATGCGTGGGCTGTGCCCCTTAAAAAGAAAACGGGGAAAGAGGTGACGGACGCGTTTACCACAATCGTAAAAAAAGGCAGGAAACCCCAGAAATTACAAACAGATGCCGGGAAAGAATTTTACAATTAGACCTTTCAAGCTTGGCTCACCGCACAAGACATTCACCATTTTTCCACGCACGGAGATGCTAAAGCGAGTATCGTCGAACAATTCATTCGCACCCTAAAATCTAAACTGTATCGCTATTTCACTGCCGCCAATACGTTGAAATATACCGATGCCCTGCCCAAACTTCTCCATCAATATAACAACACCTTTCATCGCAGCAAGAATAAGAAGAGATACTACATACTACTCGTGCAGTTATAAGAAGAGGGTGTATCAGTAGAAACTCCTCTTCTTTTTTTCAATGAGATTTGTCATTACAAAGATTGGTTCGAGTTTACACCTTTGGACTGATACGTACAATAGCCGAGGGTGCATGTTATCTTTAAGCATTTGAGGATTTAAGGATATTCTATAGCGTAAAAGTGTCTGTGTTAGACACTGTAAAGAGAAAATCAAACAAGGGAAGGTTTGGGAGGTCATATTAAGGGTAACGAGATTAATATCTCTCTCTCTTAAATGTTTTTCCTAAGCTGTGGCAGCACCTAAAGGTTATGAAGTAGAGAATCCAGCCATTTCCTGTGAAGATGTCTTAACAAACAGACCGTAAGTTTATTCACATTTGCGGGGAGTAAGGGAATGATTGAAAAACGATTGAAAGGGCTGGAAGAACTAGAAGTAATTGTCCAACACGACAACTAGAAACAAAAGAGTAGAACTGTAGCTACGACCATTCATGATAGTTGTCCAAAGTGAGGTAATATCCATTTCATCCTCCAAATACAATTTTAGGCATGAGTATGTCTTATCTCAGTGATTCTAGAAGTGGTGCTTACTATCTCAAAACGGAGCAGGAAGGGGTAGCTCACACATATTGTCATATGGATGTCATTCCTGAATGTGGGAGAGGAGGTTGGACGCTAGTCATGAAGATTGATGGCAACAAGGTTGGTACAAGAGACAGTTTCCCTTTCGTTGACTTCCCATTTTATCCGTTGTGACAAATGATTGAAAATGTTGATATCTTTCGAGTTTTAGTCACTGTGAAACATTTTGACGATTTCATCTTACACAGAAAATCGTTTGTCCACATTAATTTAGTCGCCCACCGATATTGTTTCCATCCGCCAAATCGTAATACCAATCCAACGACATGCATCATTTCATCAAAGATCCTAAAGTTCTTATTTATGAAGAAATGAACAAACAAGCAAATGAAAAGAAAAAAAAATTGGTCTCTAAATGAAGAAATGTATTTGTTTTTCCTTTGCATTATCGAGTAATAAGGTTTATACACAATCTTGTCTTTCTTCGAAAGGATACCTTCTCGTACCGTTCAAACTACTGGAGCGACAAGAACACATTTAGCGAAGTTTCGGGCACAACTGGATTTGACCTTGAGGAAACAAAGATGCCGAGCTACTGGAGTAATAATTTCACTCAAGTTTGCCCAGGAATGAGGGTCGGCGATCTAACAAAATGGCTAACTATCGACTTGCAAGCAACCTCATTGCATTCATTAATTGCAGAAAATATCCACAAACCGACAACTCTTGGTCGAAATAAATGGAAATCGCTTATCGATGAATCCTCTCTTCAGCAGGAATGCAACATGGAAGGTTTCAATGTGGAGTATCCAACCGCAAAAGACGACTCGGCTTTGACTAGAATTGGAATTATCAGTAACAACGAAGAAGATTGCAATTCCTGTAACTCAAGGATTGGACTTGGTTCGGGTGGCACTAGAGGTGGAATGGATGGTACCAATTCATGTGGAAATGAGACAGGAGCTTTCAAACCAGACAACGGAGCGAAGCACATTAAAGCCAACGGCTACATCCTTGTTAAATAAATTCGTACTTCGCTAACTAAGTGCAGAAACGCTAATAATCAACTAAAAAACTGCAATTTTGTTTCTTCTTTCCATTACCTTATGCATGAAACATTGGTAATATTTAGAAATTTTAAGAGCACTTCTGAGGTAGATAGATTGATTATATCAGAGGGCATGATTGTTGAAAATACCCTGGTAGAAGTCCACACCCTAGTTAGTCAGATACATCCTCGAGCAAATGTTGTTCATCGAAACTATCACCTCCTCACTGGAAATCTAAACTGATTGAAGAGGGTCCCGCGAGGAAATATATAATCCAAAGAAAAGGTCAGAACAATAATTAATACGCCTTAATATTGCTTTAATTTCATTTAAGTTCGTCTAAGTGAGTATCAATATCCTCTCAAGTGTAAGCAGTTGACTCCATGATTCGTAAAAGTGGAGTGATTATCACGGAAATAAAGGCCATCGAGATTGCTCCAGATTGCATTTCTTGAACCAAAAGGTTCATTAAATTCCTCAGTGGTTGGAGCCGTTTTCCAAATTCTAATCGTTGTTTTAATCCTTTGTGGAGAAGTCGATACCAGTGCAAAAAAAGTAAGTGACGAAATCACTAGGTATACAATGAGCCTGCAAAGGAAAGTTAAATATTTTGTATAACATTTGAACTGTGCTTAACAATTACTTTTCGAGGGCAATCACACCTGCAATCTTGGGTCAAAGTAACCGGCTTCCAAATTTTTATCTAATATTTTAAACTTTACAGAAGAAGTAATGCCATTTGTGGGAGTAGCAGCACAGGCTATGTCTAACGTTTTTTTGTTTGTGCTATACGGAAGGCTCTCTTATCTTATCTTATCTCTTATCTAATCTCCCATTAAGGTGTCGAGGTTATTGAATATTTAGCAGTTTCCATATGCTTTGTAATATAAACGAGAGTCATATCACAGTTAAGAGTTGTCGGTTATGCATCATAATAAAATCTTGCGACAATAACAGAATCATCATTTTCCCTGTAGAGCCTCAAAGGGAAGGTATCCTTTAGCTATCTGCAATTGCTCCTGGATCCCATGAATCGTTTTCAGTTAGGTTTAATGTTTGTTTTCGTGGTTTTGGAGAGGCTTTTGTGGAATGGCCTGTCAGATATAGGTAGGAGATATCTGATTTTATTTTTCTTCGCAATTACATATTTCTATAGACCCACATAGCTCCACGATAACGTCTAATCGATGGATAGGTACAGCTTTTGGTTTCCGAGTTCCATATAAGAGATGAAAACTATTTGCAAATCATTTAACCGAATATACAGTTTTATCGCCACAGGTTATAACTTTCACATCAAACCCTTTTCTCTGATAACATCTTCTATCCGAATGAAAAAAGAAATGAGTAGACGTCTTGAAAGCTAAGCCTTTACCTCAGTTAGCTATCTTTTGATATCAGTGGGAATTGTATTTGACGTTAGAGTACTTCATGAAGTCAATGAACCAGCGTCAAAAACTGTAACATGGGCTCTCAGCCTTTTTGTCTCGCAATGGAGCTCTCTGTCAAGTGAAGGCCTTGGAAGAAACCACATATATGGCTATATTCTGCGCAATTGTTAGCAATCCATAATTGTTAATCTGATGTTTTAACTCAATCTATCTCTAATCAACTAGTTTTTCGGAGTTTGAAGAGCCAGTTGCAAACAAGGCTCTCGGAAATCACGTGATCAGCACCTAAGGCAGAGACAGCAAAGAGTTTTCAAATACAATGTCTTACGGAAGTCAAGTGTGAATCATACAATTTTGGTCCAAACGAGAATGGTGATCACGTGTGTGAGCTGAGTGATTCTGATGGTATCAGAGATCCAGGTGACTTGGTCACACGGCAAGACTTCGTCTACCGCGCAACAAAGGTATCATGGAGAGGGAGTGTGTTGAAAACAAACATAAACAAACATAGAGAAGACTTGGGTTTTGAATATAAGACTGAAATTCTTATCGTTTGAAAGACGGAAAGTTTGCTTAAACTTTTGCGACAGCTTAAACTTAAACTTAAACTTTAATGATAAATACTCCCAAAAAAAAAGGTTTTTCAGTACCTATTTACAAATGTGAGTGCTAACTATATCTGACAAGCTATTGTTAAATTCTAAACTCTAACTGTCAGCTATGAAAACTACATGTATAAACTTAAGTCGTGTATGTAGTTTAATAAAATTTTTGCTTATTTTTATATTTAGCCTTTGCTCATTTCTCTCTTGTTTGCAAAATTCGGGAAATATAGTGAGTTTTAATGTAATAATGCTTTATCAAGTTATCCTGTTGAGGCTTTCCAGAATTTAATTACAATTTAAGAAATTATTTTAAAAGAACAAAACTCTAGTAATATCATAATGCACATAATCATTATATTTAAAAATTATATTGGTACTCCTTAATACTCCTTAAAACTAGTTTAAAACTTGGAAAAGAGTCAATACTTCTGACGCTCTCGGGTAGATTATTCCATACTCCAACAGCTCTATAAAAGAAACTACGCTGACCTGCAGGTAAGCAGTGCTTCTGAATCTGCAACAGATTCTTATTTTTAGTGTTGCGGCCGTGGATGTCAGATCTTATGATAAACCTGTACGACGGAACTAGACCTTTGAGACACTAGAAGCCATGGCAGCATCTCTTGCTCTCAGCATCTGACGCACTGGAAGGCAGACCAACTGTTTTAAAGCTGGCGTTATATGATCGTATTTCGTAATGTTAGTTATAACACATGCGGCAAAGTTTTGCACGTTTTGTAAATTTGTAGCGATTTTCTTTGATGTGTTACACCATACAGAGGAATAACAGTCCAGCCTACTGAAAACTAAAGCATTTACAACTTTTATAAGACTGCTAATCAAGAAGGTATTTCACTCGACTTAACTGACTTAGACTGGTAGTGCATTTTGACAAAAATTCAGTGGCATGCTCTTTATAAGATAGAGTCCAATATGATCCTGCAAAAGCGCTTAGAAGCCAATTGGATGCAATGGTGTTTTTTTGAAGATATTGCTGATATTTTAAACCTGCCAAGAGTTGTGTATACATTAACATTGGAAAATATCGTTACTTAACTGAAAACTTTGGCTAGTTAATAGTGAACTTTACTACCTTTTTTTTAAATTCATGTCTATTGGTCTTTTGGGCATCCCTCGAAATAGCCTACTAGTTGTCTCTTTACATATTCTAAACATTATCTTCTTTTCAATCTTACATAAGAGTCCATGCGGTGCCGCCCAGTGCCCTGTGAATTCCCGATGATTTTCGGATTTTGAACACGACATTTACCTTTGTGTATGCCCATAAGGATTTACTGGATACAAGTGTGAAACAGGTAAGTGTAATGCATAGGGCATTCGTGGCAGAAATCTGACATCTTTTCCCCTTTTTGGCTTCCAAAAGGGATGATCTTTCTCACTTAATTCTATAATTTGGAAATAGTGAGTAAAAACTCGTTCAGGATATTATAGGACTTCGAAATAAAAAAGGGGAAACACTCCTAGTCAAAGATGGATTGGACGGAAACAATAGAAGATTAACAAGTTTCATTGACTCATGGGATCAGTGGTACTAAAGAAAGCTTAATACTTTGCAAAAGGAAAACATACCTGTCACAAGAACGCCTTATGCAACAACACTGAGGGGTCGCATAGATGCTGGTGCAAGGATGGATATAAAGGCGACGGGTTTCAATGTGAAGGTGAATTCTTAGTTTGTTTTCTTTAAGTTCGAATACATAGTAATATCTGCTCTAATTATCGAGATTTGATACCTGTTTCAAATTTTTCAGCTCTATCGTTCATGTATGGGATACAGCGATCCAATTGACAAAGTTTTTTCGCTTTGTATCTTTTCCTTGCAAAATTACCGTTATTGACCTGCATGCATGATGCCATCGCCAAACTACAATGTTTTATTAAAGCCACGAGTCATACAACTTTGGCTCAAATGAGGTTGGTGATCACGTCTGTGAGCTGAGTGATTCTGATGGTGTCAAAGATCCAGATGACTTGGCCACACGACAGGACTTCCTCTATCAAGCTACAAAGGTATCATGGAGAGAGTGTGTTTAAAGCAAAACAGAAAAATAGGGAAAATTTGTTTTTTGAATACAAAAATGAATTTCTTTTTGGTTAAAAGACGAAATGTTTGATTAAACTTTCGCGACAGCTATGACAACTACTTAAAAAAGCTTACGTCGTGATTTTATTCCAAGAAAATTACCCTTATTTTTGTATTCGCGTGTCTCTTGTAGTGAGTTGTGATATGATAATACTCTATTATATTCTCTTCCCAGTTTGATCACTATAGTAATATTATAATGCATATAATAATATATTTAAAAACTATATCAAAGCTCTTTAAAAATATTCTGGAAAAGAGTAGGTATATCTAACATTCTAGGGAAGATTGTTCTAGAGTGTAATTGCTCTATACAGGAAACTGTGCTGATCTGCAGATGACCAGTACTTCAAAATCTGCAACAGAATCTTATCTCTAGTGTTGCGGCCGTGGATGTCCGATGTTGTGATAAACCTGTTGGTCACCTACGATGGAGCTAGATCTTCGAGGCACTTAAAGGCCATAACAGCTTCTCTTAATCTTAGCATCTGACGCACTAGGAGCCAGTGCAAGTGTTTCAAATGCAACTGCAACTGTGCAAATGAGCAATAATCCAGCCTACTGAAAACTAAAATACTTACAATTTTATCCTGTGCATTTCGACACAACCAGTTCGGTGACATGCTCATTATAAGTTAGAGCAGAGTCCAATATAATAATGTAATAGCGCCTAGAAGCCAATTGCGATTGGTTAGACGTTTTGTAATAATATAACATCGTATTTATCAACTGCAAGGATGTTTTTTGACGATAGTGCTTATATTCTAAACCTGCCAAGAGTTGTGTATACATTAAGATTGGGATATTTTGCCACTTAACTGGAATCTTTGACCAATTGATAGTTAACAACTATTCACCGAAGTGGAGGTGGTTAGTGGTGGATGTCTACCGAGCCGCAAAGCGGCGAGGTAAATATCCACCGCTAACCACCTACACTGAGGTGAATAGTTGTTTTAGTATATACTAAAACAGTGAGATAATATATAGCACCAAAAATTGATTTGAGTGATTTCTTCGCTTGTCACGGATGCAAACCGGGAAGCCATTATTCCCGAGTTGCTCGGAGGTAAATAGCAAAGGATATTCGGAGTTTGACTAGCCAATAAGAGCGCGCCTTCAACGCTATCCACTGTTTTAGTATATACTAATACATTTTATCACCATTTTCAAAATGAATGTCTACTGGTCTTTTGGGCATCCCATGAGATAGCCTACTAGTTGTCTCTTTATATACTCTAAACATTATCTTCTTTTAGATCTTACATAAGAATCCATGCGGTACCGCCCGGTGCCCTGTGAACTCCCGATGCTTTTCGGATTTTTAACACGACGATGATCTCTGTGTACGTCCACCAGGATTTACTGGAGACAAGTGTGAAACAGGTGAGTGTAATGCATAGGTCTACGTTCATGGCAGAAACCTGATATCTTTTCCCCTTTTTGCTTTTCAGAAGGAATGCTCTTTTTTACTTCATTGTATAATTTGGAAATAATGAGTAAAAATTTCCCCAGAATATTATAGGATTTTGAGATTAAATTGGAAAACACTCCCAGTCAAAGATGGGTTGGATGGAGACTGTAGAGGATTAAAAAGTTTCATTGTCTCAAGATATCAGTGATACTTACGGAGCTTAATACTTCAGATGTGAACGAGTGCACAGGGGGAAATCATGCCTATCACGTGAACGCCTTATGTGACAATACTGAAGGGTCGCACAGATGCTGGTGCAAGGATGAATTTAAAGGCGATGGGTTTCTGCGTGAAGGTGAATATTTAGTGTGTTTTCTCCAGTTGGAATGTAAATTAATCTCTTCCCTCATTAACTAGGTTTGGTATAATGTTTTCAGAGCTCTACAGATCATAAACGGGATACAGTGAGCCGACTGACTAACTTCCTTCACTTCCATTTTCTTCCCTTGTAAAAATTCTCTTTACTTGCTGGATGCCATAACCAATTCAAGCGAATGCTAAAACCTTGGTTTATAAATGATGGAGTAAACATGGTGAACATCTCTCGTTTCTTGCTTGGTTGTTTGTGTTCTTTTTAGAGCTAAACAGCTGCTCCGAACTACTAAGGCCAGAATAACAGTGGGGTATATGATCCAACCCAAGTGTTGTGTGATATGAAAATGGAAGGTGGAGGCTGGACCGTTTTTAAGAGACGTTTGGATGGCTCTGTTGACTTCTATCTTGGATGGGAATCCTACAAAAACGGCTTTGGGAATTTGAGCGGTGAGTTCTGGCTTGGGAACGATAACCTTCACCATTTAACAGCCGCTGATGACGTCATGCTGAGAGTTGACCTTGAATATTTTGAAGGGAATATCAAATTTGCTGAGTACGAGACTTTTAAGGTGGCAGATGAGGCAGATATGTACCGGCTTTTGATGGGAAAGTACAATAACGGCACCACTGGTGACTCGATGAGAAATGGAAAACACGATTTAAGTTTTGAGAGTTATAAAATCTTTTCTTCAGTTTTAAGTTAACATTTGTTGTCACCGTAGCCTCTCTTTATTCATCTTTAACTTTTAGTGGCATGGAGTTTTCCACAAAAGACAAAAACAACAAGAAGCATGAATAAAGCTGTACCCAGACGTTTAAAGGAGGCTGATGGTACAATGACTGCCATGGAAGCAATCTCAATGGTCTTTATCTTCGTGGTGAGCATTCTACGTTTGCGAATAGAGTTAACTAGTTCCACTGGAGGGGATATTACTATTCACTTAAAAAAGCTGAGATGAAATTAAGGCCACCTCGATTCTAAACGTTTATTCTTGTTTCTCTGTGAGTGAGCTCTAAAGTCTAGAGCCATTCTGTGCTGATTTATTTGACTTCATAATTTAAAATAAACATATTTAATTCACTTTGGATGCAGTTCATGCACAAAAATATCTACAAGGAGTGGCAAAATTAGCTGGCTCACCTCCAATGAAATATTAATCTTTAATGAATCTCTAAGAAGTTAATTGAAAGTCCTTCCCTTTTCGCCTTATAATTTTTTGTTTCTCCCTTGGTAAAGTTTCGATAATCCAAATTTCAATGTAAAACTTGAATACAATCAGAACAAAACCAAAAGTTGCTATACTTAAGAACACTCATGTATTCATCTGTTAAATTTGAGAGCAAAGGTCTTGTTACTCTCCACGATTGTTCACACTTCTCTAGTACTTTTATTTATCTCCCCTCGCCCTCATTTTAATGTTGCTTGTCGTTCATAGAATGACCAGTAACCTCTTGCTAAAACTTTTGAAACAAATTTCGTTAAAAAAGGCTCTTTGTTCATGGTGCTGAAGTACAATAATGATAAAGTATCATTGCTTGTGTGACGATGTGGACACTTATGATATGAATCACGACGTTTCGACTGCATGCTCCTAGTTTTCATCAGGCGATAAGTCGACTGGTTTCGGGTCTTGTTATAAAGCAGGATTTTCCGCTGTAATTGGTTGGTTTCCACAGCTGTGGTCGGTTCGTTTTAGCCTCTTCGTTCGTGAGTCGTTCCCTCGGCGGTCCGCTATCGCACGGCACTCCAGTCGGCTATGCTTTTTGATCGTGGGCATCCATGCTTCAGGAATTTCTATTCCATTGTCCTGGTTAATGTTTTCTGGGTGAAGTCTTATATGAGTAGCCTCTTTGATTTTTACCAGTGAGGATCACAATCAGTAAACTTAACCTCATTCCAATGCGGTTCGTGTCCGGTATTTTCCAAGCTTAGGCCAAAAGAAATTGGCAAAACTGACTTTAGCTAAAGCTGTCTGCCCTTGTTTCAAGTAAAAAATGATGCAAAATAATCTCAACATCTGTTTTGAACGCGAGATCGTTTTCTGAAAGGTCCAGAGAAGGATAATCCACGTGTATGTTTTGTCACTGGCAAACTGAATCAATTTATATTTCTATTGTTTACATCAACTTAATTCCAGTGTAAATTAAAACCGTCATCGTTAGTGAATTAACAAATTCAGCCAATCAATCAGACTCACTCAGTTATGATTACAATTTCTCTGAGCCACCCTTCATGGTTCTGTGAAGTTTTTTAAGACTGGCATCTTTCTTCATCCACACAGTCATCCCAACAAGAACTGTCCAAATTCGTTTTTGTTTCTTTTTTAGTCATACTTCCGTTCAATTTCCACCCATCCATGCTGTTAGAAAAATTAACAGCCGTACTTCAAGTCTGGCTCTAAGATGCAGCTAAATGCCATACTGTACATAAAGTTACAGAATAGAAATGCCGTTCAGAGATGCATACTCTACCAGAGGGATTTACCACTACAAGTGGTAAATTTATAGGAACGGATAAATGGAGGTCCCGTCTCATGCAGAGTTAGGGGTAGGAGACGTCAATTTCCCACTCCCGAGATTACTGTGTGATGGATGTCCTCCCCTGGGGTGGATGGTGGGTACAAAGGTCAATTGGGACGAAACTTCTGTTCCTTTCTCCTGCCATTCCCGTGGCGAATGAATTAAATTCTAAATTCTAAAATTCTAAATACAAGTAGTTTTGACGGGATACCCGTTTAAGCCTAATGAGATATGCTTGAAAAGATTTCATAGAAACAAAGTATTGATTTGCCTGTGAATGAGAATTTATGCTCATTACTCAACAAAGGCGTAGACCCGCTGAGTTTGAGTTTAAAGTGCACGAATTTCAAAGCCACACGTTTTTGGCGAGTGTTTCACTCGAAAACGTGACGTTTTCAAGTGAAACACTCGCCAAAAACGTGTCTTTGAAAAGATTGTCTTTGTGAGTTGACTGTCTTTGTGAGTTGACTGTCTTTGTGAGTTGACTGTCATTCTGAGTTGACTGTCTTTGTGAGTTGGTGCGAATGAGTGCTGAAAGACAATTTAAGAGTGAAGATATTTTTTCGTGGTTTTTGGGTGATTTTCGTATTCCATTTTCAGACATGACGATTTCGAGATGGCTGATCGTAGCTATGTGTTGGACGCGCGTCAAATGTGAAACTAGTAATAACCAAGCCCATTATAGAGAGTCCGTAGTTCAGAGCATCGTAGAGCGGAATCCGACTCGATGTTCGATTTTTTAAGGAAGACTCAGAATTTTTGCTTTGTCGTTTGTTCGTGACAAGAAAAGAAAACTTTGTAATATATATCATGTATATTTTTTTATTTTGTTTTCCAGGGACCCAGCATGGGAGTAAAGTTTCCCCCGGAGGCGTAGCATGAATGTGCTTGGAAATATAAAAAAAAATGCATCATTATGATAACTTAATTTTAATATACCAGCCAGTCTTCTCACAGACAAACCTTGTCGGTTATGCATCACAATAGAGCCTTACGGCAATAAAGGAATACTATTGAACCTGTAGGGCTACGAAGGTGAAGTTTCCATTAGCTACTTACAATACATCCTTGCCTCCATGAATTGTTTTCAGTTATGGATAATTTTTCTTTTCGTGGTTTTGGAGAGGCTTTCGTGGATTGTCTTCTCAAATATAGGTAGGAGGATCGTGATTTTATTTAACTACACAAGTTTTTATTTCCATATAGATAAAGTTAAGTCTACGATGACAACATACCGATCGAAAGATAAGTACAGGTTTTTAGTTTTTTGAGTTTCATGTTTCATGCTACCATTTGCGAATTATTTTGAATCTATTTTCACTAGCATACTGTTTTTTATCTTCCATCTGATCTCGAATGATAACTAGTAGTTTTTAATAAAAAAAGATTGAGTAAGGAGGCATTTCGAAAGCGAACCTTTAACTCAAATCATTATATATTCAATTTTATTTTATTTCTCTTTTTAGCCAGTTTTTACCAAATCATGATTGGGTGATTTTTTCTGAACTTTACAAAATCGGTGCACCGGCTAGATGTCAAAAACTGAAATTTGGGCTTTTAAACATTATTGTCTTGTTGTCAAGTAAAATCGAACCGTTTCTATTAATAAAGATACCATAAAAGAAATCATAGATTTTTCACGATTGTTTGAAATCAATAATTGATAGGTGTTCGGTGTTGTCAATTTGAAATAGTTCCATGCATAACAAAGGAGTTTCAAGAGCCACTTGCAAACAAGGCTCTCCTAAATCACGTGATCAGCACACCGAGAGCAAAGACAGCAGAAAGTTGTGAAATACAATGTTTCATGGAAGTCACTTGTGAATCATACAACTTTGGTCCAAACGAGGAGGGTGATCATGTGTGTGAGCTGAGTGATTCTGATGGTGTCAGAGATCCAGATGACTTGGTCACACGGCAGGACTTCCTCTATCACGCAACAAAGGTATCGTGGAGAGGGAGTGTGGAGAAAAGCATAACATGAATCTGTTGATTTTTTTTGCGACAAGAAATGGCTCAGAACCTCGCATATCTCAGAGAAGCCTCTTGACAACGATAGATTTCTCATTTAGTAGCTCAGTTTCGTTGTTATTTTACATCAACAGAGTTTCTCTAACTTTGTATTTCGTTGTTGCTTGCTTCAAGCTCCCGAAACATGATCACTATAGTGACTTGTGGTCATCATAAAGCGTTTGGAGAGGCGATTGGGCTAGGGTAGACGAAGCGTAAATTTAGCAGCTATGAAAGATATTGCTCTTATCCTACCAAGAGTTGCTTGCACGATAATATTTGGAAAATGTTCGACATTTAACTAGAAACATAAACCAAACAATAGAAAAGGCTATTTCCGTCTTTTCTGTCTTTGTTCCTTTATTTATATAAAAAAGTGTCCTCTGAACATTTTTTCGAAAAGGCCAATAATTTGGTTTTTTGCTTAATCTACGCATTATTTTATTTTTTATCCTATTAAAGAATTCATGTGCTACCGCTCAGTGTTCTCCAAACTCACGATGTTATTCAGATTTTGAACACGAAACTTATCTCTGCGTTTGTTCACCGGGATTTACTGGGGACAAGTGTGAAACAGGTGAGTGATAGAGATAAGTTTGGCATTGCCGATCACAGAATCCTGCGATCCTTTCTTTCTTTTCGAATAGTTTTTTGACGAGCTTTATAGCATCTACAATAAATGAATAATTCCCCCCATCGCCCCCGACTGAGAATATAACACGGAGAGCACTCAGTTGCTTCACAAATTACGCCTGATCTAAAATGGGTTGGAGGGGGAATATAAAAACTCAATTTCATTGACTCAACGGATCAGTAATGCTAGAGGTAGCTTTTAAAATATTTTGCAGACGTGGACGAGTGCACAGAAGGAAATCATATCTGTCATATGAACGCCTTATGCTACAATTCTGAAGGGTCGTATAGCTGCTGGTGCAAGGATGGATATAAAGGCGATGGGTTTCTATGCGAAGGTGAATAGTTTGTGAGTTTTGTTCCTGATGGACTATAAAGTAATCCTTCTTCTTATTATCTAGGTTTGGTGCCTAACACAAGGTCAAAGTTTTCAGCTCTATCGTTCATGAGTGGGATACAGCTAGCCGATTGACAAACTTTCTTGACTAAACCTACGCTGATAATTGATGGAGAAAATGCGGTAAGCCTCTCTTAGTTTTCGTTTGTCTGTATTTTGATAGGGCGAGAAAGCTGCACCGAACTTCTTCGAGATGGCTGGAATTCCAGTGGCGTATATACCATCAATCCTGTTGGCGGCAGTCCAATCCAAGTGTTTTGTGACATGAAAACGGACGGTGGAGGCTGGACCGTTTTTCAGAGACGTTTAGACGGCTCCGTAGACTTCTATCTTGGATGGGAATCCTACAAAAATGGCTTTGGAAATCTGAGTGGTGAGTTCTGGCTCGGAAACGACAACCTTCATCGCTTAACATCTGCTGATAAGGTCATTTTGAGAGTTGACCTAGAGGACTTTGAAGGGAACATTACCTACGCAAAGTACACGACTTTTATGGTGGCAGATGAACGTGATAAGTACCGGCTCAAGATTGGAGGATACAGTGGCACTGCTGGCGACTCTATGGGTACAGAACCACATCAAACACAGTAAGAAACTCTTAATTTCCAAGTCTAGTTCGAATTTACCTTTTAAAGGAACCTTAACGGCTTATCGGTGCTAGATTGGATTTGCAGCTGAAGAGCTTTTACATTCGCAAAATAATATAAAAAAAATCTCAGACGTTTTTGTTTAGTTTGGAAGTTCGCCATCTTACTGGTGTTCCTCTCCGTGTTAGGATCGAATCGTTCTGCATAATTAAATAAGACCAACAAAAACTGCAAAGTTGCCAGGTTGCTTCTCTCTCTCCCAGCGTTCTAGATGACTGTCTGGTTACAACTACCATTATCATGAGAGGAACCCCGATATCAATAAATAACAAACCCATTAACGCTTTCGTTATTGAAATTTGAAGGTACACAGTGGATAAAGGGACCATAGAACTTATACAACGCATGATAGAAATCTGGATGGATTAAACGAATCACTCTTTTTAAAATTTGAAATAAAATTTAAGAAATAGGTAACTATGAATAAAAAAGCAGTAACTCTTAAAAGAAAAATTATTCTCCTAATTCCCATTTCCCATTTCCCATTCTTCATTTCCTCGCCTTTAAGAACACCCTTTAAAAAATTCAGTCAACGGATAATTAAAAGAGACTTTCCTACGTCACAAAGAAACTAAACTGATCCACGTGCAATTGTAGACAATATTGGCTGGTGATACTTTGAAGCTGATGGCTAGCAGCGATCAAAATTTCAGTTAAAATGCTGATAACGGAGATGAGAAGTTGAATAAATCTGTTCTGGGTTGCGTAATAAAGGTGCTTTCTCCTCATTATAGATCGCCGTATGGGAAAAATACCGATGCTTCAGTTAATTACAACTGAGTGTTTACCGTTACTGACTTTATGCAATTTATCAGAGTAACTTAGCATACGTAGATTAAGAATATGGTACAAACAAGCTTACATAAGATGTCATTTCATTTCAGCAATATGCAATTTTCTACGAAAGACCAAGATAATGATCTTGGTCAACACGTGTCCAACTGCGCTGAAAACTACAAGGGAGCCTGGTGGTACAACGACTGCCATTCGTCCAATCTGAACGGATTGTATCTCAATGGTTCCCATGCCTCCCTTGCTGATGGAGTCAACTGGTACACTTTCAGGGGTTATAACTACTCACTAAAACGTACCGAGATGAAAATAAAAACGGTCGGACAATGAAAGGATTTGAACTTGAACTAGCGTCAAACCTGCGTCAGCACGTATTTATAGAGAAATAGAAATACTAATTGTATCAGAGAACAAAATCACAAAAGGGTCAGCTAGAAGTGCGCACACTTCGTTAAGAAGAAACATAATCGACTATTTGTTGTTCTATTAACGAACCCACCCCTAGCAAATTATCAATGTAAACTAATGGTAGAGGGTCTCGTATGTGTGTCCATTGGGAGACGTCTCTCGCAAAGATTCTAAAAAAAGTACTGAATGGCTAGGGCATACACAATAATAATAAAAAAAGTAGTCCAGATTAATTGTATTTCCAATTGAGGTTCTATGTATTCGGATTCAATTTTTCCAAGCCATTCATTTCAACTTTCAGCATGAAAAAGGAATCGAACTTCAGACCTTCGGATTTCGTGCTCCAACGCTCTACCACCGAGCCACAGAGACTCTATGGTACGTAAGCAAGGTCCATTATGAAGTTCATATATCACATGCTTCCTGCATACTGCTTGGATCGGCCTTTTACATAATGTTCCTTTAGATCTAAGAATTGCGGCGAGATTGCTGATGGCTTGCTAGATGTGCACGGCATACATATATCTAATGAAGAATTTACTAACATTTAAATTACAAAGAGAATGATTTTCCGTAAATCGTTGTTGAAGCACCTGCTTCAAAGCACAGGCTTAGAATGTTATGAATCAAATTGCACCTGGACATTCCACAGTGTCAGCCATGCGAGTGATAACACTATACTTTGATGTTTTATACTCGTGAAAGGTATATACAAATTGATGCAAGAATGTAGATAGATGTGACGTAAGAAAGATCTTCATTTGCGTGCTTAGAAAATTGTAGTTATGTTGGAGTAAAAAATTAAAAAAAAAAGAACTGAAAAACCTTACGAATGAAAAGAAATATTTAGTCTACTATCTCTGTTATTTTGAGACAGTAATTAGATTTTAAGGATTCCAGCTGGCAGAAACAAACAATTATCAGCACCTTGCCAAGTTCATTTTCTCATCAACTTACTATTTCAATTTAGAAACGAGCTTTGAAAAGAGATGTGACATACATATTCTTCTTTTAAATGCATTTGTTAGGGTTTATGTCGTGAGGGTGGCGTGTTTATAGAGCAACCTTACATTACACTCAAAAATTGAATGGTTTAAGTTCTTTATAGTTATGATTGGTGAACCAGCAGTTCATTATGAAAACCTTAACGATGAATAAATCCTGTGAGTCCACCCGGAATAAGAATAAGAGATTCAAAACGCAAAATTCGAGGGTTGTGTCAACATCGAACTAAGTCAAGTAAGCAAATCAACTTTATTTAAAGAGGGTGTGCACATAACAGCTTACGCTGACAAACCAGTGGCCCTCAAAACTAAGGATTAGTAAGTAAGACGTGCAAGTCTAGAATTAAAATTGGAACTAGCCTAACAAAGTAACTATTAAAAACAAATATAAATAGAGTATATAGAATAAAACATTGCAATGTAACCTCAAAAGAATCAATGTCTCTCTAAGAATCAATAAAATAATTTCTCAAATCATTTCTGAAAGAGGAAGTGCTGCGTTTTTTCTTAAGCTAATTTGGCAAACTTGACGCTACTAACTTGAAAAGAACTAAAAGAACACAAACTATGTTCTTGTTCTGGCTCTCAATCTCTTTGCCAGCAACGATGGTATTAGGACTTGTTCGGGTAAATACAAATGATTTATATGCCATAAACTTTGCAGTGGAGGTCAGAGGACATAAACTTATTGGAAGGGTTATTGAGGAGACAGAAGTGGATTCAGTAGATAAATGCCAGCTGCAATGTGTGGCTAAAAGCCGTTGCCTTTCTTACAACTTTGGACCAGCAGAAGACTGGAGGAGATTTAAATGTCAACTAAGCGACTCTGATCGATTTCTTGCAGTGGATAATTTTATTCAAGATGACGAATTTTTGTACTGGGGAATACAGGTATTACGTAACTTGGTACAATATCAAAGAAAACAATTGAAGAAAGAAAAGGTTTTAGCCATTATTTATTTCTCATAAACAGTCTCACCAGATTTGAAGTATATTTTACAAGTTTTGGTAGCCTTAGCACTCAACTTTCATTAAAAGACATGAACATATCAATATCAAAATATCTTAGCACCAAAGTCATATCTCCTGTAAGAAAAGCCTAACGGTACAATTTTCAGAGCCGCCTGAGTAATCAATATTTAATACTTGTTTCCTTACACAAAAGGTCTTTTGGATAGGAGAAAAGGACACTTTATTAGGCTGTCGATTTTTCAAATTTTATCTCGTTTGGTGTGAAACTTCATAGCTGTTACTATGTACCTTTAAGTTGGTTTTTTTTTTGACATAAAGAGGGAAAAATTACTGAATGAGGATTGGTTTGTGACCTTTCAGGGCGAAGTCACATGCAGTGTCAATTGAGGGGGATTTAACCCCAGGAGCTTGAACAATCTAACACACATTGATTGTTTGAATAATTCCACAGAAATCAAGTTAAATCAATCAGAATGTTTATTGGAAGAAGCGGCGAATAAAATAGATGACAAAATAGAGGTTGTAGTTGTCTGGTCCGAATTTGATCTTACTCCTGCGAATAGCAATCGATAGAAAGATAGCTTTAGGAACTTTCGACAGCGAGAGGACGACGGATCCCGTAACTCAACAGATAAAAAGTAATAGTGGCTGATTATAGCGATTTCAAAGGTTATGTAACGAAATTTGATTCCTGGCAATCATGGCGTGGATAATAAAGCTTAAAAGTAACAAAACTGATAACAAGTATTAACTAAACAACAAAAATGAAACGTGTTGCGCAAATAACATGGTTGAGACAAAGGGCATTTTTCATTGATTTTTACATCTGCCCTGGGAAAAATTACTCGAACTTTAGACGTTTTAACTTTGCCTCAAATTTTATAAACTCACTGACGGCGAACGTTTTGTTAGCAGGGCTGGTTTCATTGTTTTGGCGTTGTTGTGCAAAAATGTAATTTTATGGAGCTGATTTCTGCCTTTTACAGTTCGTTGAAGCTGCGTGAACTCTGAAATGACTTCTTAGAGCGTGTGTTTTGATCTTCTTCTTCCCTTTGTATTGATAACAAATAATCGGGTGTGTTTTCTACAACTTCTGAAAACACAAATAATTTTAACCTCTAATTTTATTCGACCCCATGGGATAGCCTACACAGATAGAGAGGTCGTGTGAGACGAGTGGTAATATTTGCGGCAAAAAAGGAATCTGCATCCCTGACGATCAAGGCGGCGGTAGCTTAAGATGCTACGGTAAGTATTCGTATTGTTTTGTTATGTAAAGAGTCGATAGAAACCACGATCTTAGGGACAATCTTTGAAAAGCTTTAAGTTGTAATTTGCGAATCCGGCGCCCTACCGTTGAGCAAGGTTTTCCTTTTTTTCTTTTTCGTGTTATTGCTTAACGTTTACTTGTTTGCACATCTAGCTGCTTTAAAGCCAGAAAGTTGCATCAAGATCCTTCAAAACGGTTGGAATTCCAGTCGCGTATACACCATCAATCCTGATGGTGACGGCCCAATCCAAGTGCTATGTGACATGACCACGGATGGTGGAGAATGGACCGGCTCCTTTGACTTCTATCTTGGATGGGATTCATATAAAAACGGCTTTGGAAATCTGAGTGGCGAGTTCTGGCTCGGAAGCGATAATCTTCATCGTTTAACGGCCGCTGATGACGTCATAATGAGAGTTGAGCTGGAAGACTGATGACACAGTCATCTACGCTGAGTACATGAATTTTAAGGTGACAAACGAGGCTGATAAGTATCGACTTTTGATTGGAGGATACAGTGGCACGGCTGGCGATTCTGGATCATTTGCATCACAATAAGAAACCCTCAGTTAATAAGTTTAGTTTAAATTTATTTTTAAAATTTAAATCATGATCCTCAAAGAGTGGATGTCATATGTATGGCTGGTGAGTCAATGGCATACCATAGATGACAACGGTGTTCGTGTTAACAAAGAAAGTATCCCTCACTAGCTGAGGAGAGCACGTTGTAATTAGCGGGTAGATCGTTAGTAAACTGACACCGAAGGAAACTTAAACACTTATCAGGCTTCGATTGTTTTAGCTGTGGTTTAACTCACCTCCTTCCCGAGGTAACCCCGTGGGTAATAACCGTGGGTTATTACCCACAGAATCGCTATGGATATGGTTATTACCCTGTGGGTAATAACCATATCCACAGCGATTTCGACAGCTATTAGCTGTGGTTACAGAGCTATTAGCTGTGGTTACACTAGACCTTTTGCCCACGAGAATGTGAGACCTTACCCACGGGAAGTCTGTGTTTTGTGTGTGACCTCTATTCCCGCAGTGAAACTGCCCATGGGAAATCGCTATGGATACATAAAAAAGAATAAAAGAATTACCCATGACGTTTCCCGAACCAAGTCGTAGGGTTTAGCAGTGGTTTATCTAACCACAAGAGTAGTTCAACCAGTCGGATGGAAGAAAATAGTAAATCCGGAAACCACAGCACATGCTGGGCATTTTTGTGGTGTTGCGCTGAAATCGCGGCAAATATCCTCGCAAGTACCAAATTCAAGACACGCGGCATCAAACATGGCCAACTTTCGAGGTTCACATTAAGTATGTTTCACTCGTCTTTGCACTGAATACTCCGATAAAAACCATAAGTTTCGCGGTTTGTGTTCTCCATGATGAATTAATTTCCCGCCAAACACTGCTAGGTCAAAAGTTGACCTCTGGTAATTTTTTGCGACGTAACCGGAGGATTAAACCTAACCGGAAACCCAAACCCATCTCAACCCAAGATTATTAACCACTGGGTTAACTCAGGAAAGAGGTGAGTGTAATCACAGCTATTGTGTACCTGAAGAGATTTTACGTTCGCACAAAAAGTCATGTTTATTTTGGAAGTTTCATGTCTCCCATTTAATTTCCAGACAATTTCGAAAATTGCAACTACAACTACGTGCCGGGGATTTACGCCCTACAAAAAACTGCACGGCTTTCAGGTTATCTCTCTCTCTATCTCCGCTGTATTTGGTTTCCTTTTTGCTGCGCCTATCATCATGAGAAAAACTCTAGTTTCCTTGAATTGTCAAGAAAAAGATGTTATGTTGTGAAATTTCAAGATATTTCTATTGAAACAGAAGCCATACGGCTGTTTAAAATTTGACGTTTAAACGAATGGGTTTTATATAGCCGTTTGAAAGCTGAAATACAAAAATAACAAAATAAAGACTCTATTACAATGCGAGCTGATTTTGAAAATACAATAGACTGAGAAACAAAAAAGATTATTAAAATAGGGAGTAGAGTCCTATATTGTCTATTTGTGTTTCTTACTGGGTCCATATCGCTCCTGTCTCAATGAAAATTCCTCCAAGTAACTCTATTACAATAAGGTGCATAGATTTTGAACAAAAATTTCCCTACATACGTATGGTGCAGAGATGCTTACACGAAAATTTGTTTCATTTCAGTAACATGCCCTTTTCTAAAAAAGATCAAGACAAGGATCTTCTTAACTTGGTGAGCTGCGCCCAACCTTACAATGGAGCCTGGTGGTACGCTAAGCGCCATTACTCCAATCTGAACGGATTGTATCTCAACAGCTCCCATGCCTCTTATGCTAATGAAGTCAACTGGTACACTTTCAGGGGCCATCATTGCTAACTAAAACGCACTGTGATGAGAGTAAGAACGGAGGCATAGGATGCTGTCTACGTTAGAGGGAACGGCAAGGAAATGATTTGAACGTCAACTGCACTAGGCCTACCTCAGTAAGCAAATCAATTGAACTTTTCTTCAGCTGATAACCTTCAATACAATTCATACCGACAAACCAGTAAAAGAAGAGTAGCCTTATGTTAACGTTCTCAAGTTTATGCATAAAAACCGCCTGCAACATGAATTACTTCACTGAACTGTCTGAAATTTGTTTTGTTTTTGTTTTTTTAACGACAACGAAGACTTATGAAATGTAAGTGTTGAAAGTAAGTTTTAGTGGGATGGACTGATTCATTGTTCGCGTAACCATAAGAATAATCAAACAACAAACATATGAAATATATATATATGAACTGCGGTTATGAAACGTATATGTGCACGATCCTTCGCAGTAAAGCACTATTTAAGCAATAGTGAAAATCAGACCTGAAAAAAATTCAGGCCTGTACGGGATTCGAACCACTGACCTCTGCGATACTAGTGCAGCGCTCTACCAATTGAGCTAACAAGCCAACTGGGAGCAGGCCATCAAATTAATTCGACATAAACCCTTAGATGATAAATCAAACAACAAACATATGAAATACATATATATGAACTGCGGTTATGAAACGTATATGTGCACGATCCTTCGCAGTAAAGCGCTATTTAAGCAATAGTGAAAATCAGACCTGAAAAAAGTTCAGGCCTGTACGGGATTCGAACCACTGACCTCTGCGTACAGGCCTGAATTTTTTTCAGGCCTGTACGCAATTTTTTTCAGTTGGCTTGTTAGCTCAATTGGTAGAGCGCTGCACTAGTATCGCAGAGGTCAGTGGTTCGAATCCCATACAGGCCTGAACTTTTTTCAGGTCTGATTTTCACTATTGCTTAAATAGTGCTTTACTGCGAAGGATCGTGCACATATACGTTTCATAACCGCAGTTCATATATATGTATTTCATATGTTTGTTGTTTGATTTATCATCTACGGGTTTATGTCGAATTAATTTGATGGCCTGCTCGCAGTTGGCTTGTTAGCTCAATTGTTAGAGCGCTGCACTAGTATCGCAGAGGTCAGTGGTTCGAATCCCGTACAGGCCTGAATTTTTTTCAGGTCTGATTTTCACTATTGCTTAAATAGTGCTTTACTGCGAAGGATCGTGCACATATACATAAGAATAATGTTAAAAAGAAGGCTTAAAACTGTAACTTAAATTATCATCTAAGATTTGGCAACCAGGATTCTCTATGCATCATTTGCACTGATGTAATGACATTATCTGGAGGTATTGTGAAGTATTGAAGACGAGAGGTCCACTTGCCACAAATCCCAGGTATATGAAAATTAGTGACGAATTTCTTTCCTCCCGTCAGGCTAAGCGAATTTTCTGAGTTTCGTTTCTCCACATTGTCCGTTCAGTCAATCAGTTCACAATCAGGTTATTAACATTCTTCAAACTTGTTGATTATAAAGCATAGGAAACCTCGATTAAAACTCCAGGAATTGGTTAACTCCGAATCTGATAAGGAAGTGAAAGCGTTCCGAAACACCTTGTTGTGTATTAGGGTTCAATATATACTACTATAGAGTAATGCGTGCACAGATCAAGTGCTCTGCACAATTGCTTTTTTAGAATACTGATGAACTTAATATACAATGATAAATATATAAATAGTCAAGTGACTGCGGTTAAGGTGTGCTAACCAATAGAATTCAGATTATGTAATATCATCGGTGGTCCATCGGTTTCGATGATGACGTCTATGTGCGTGGCTGGGTTCGTTGATGACTGAGGAGTCCAAGGCGGGAACGGCAAACACGTCCGCAGTGGGAGAAGGGAAACTGGCCTGGAGGTTTGGGTGTCTCTGCTGCTGCCTTCCTTTTAGCGCGAGCCTCAGTGACATTGGCTCGCCGGTGTGCTTCGAAGGCTTTTGTTGATTCGCATGTCATGCACGCCATCCAGTGCGATCCTGGGCACACTCCTCAAGCTGCTTTGTTGCGATGCCAGTGTAGGCGATGTTGGCCTTGATGCAGTCTTTAAAGCGCTTCAGTGGCCTGCCTTGCTTTCTCTTTCCCTTACTGAACATTCCGTAGAGGAGTTGCTTTGGGATTCTGTCACTGTCCATTAGGATGATATGCCCCGTCCATCTGAGCTGGGCTTTGAGAATCATAGCCTCAATGCTGGTGGTTTCTGCACGGTCCAAGACCTCAAGGTTTGTGATCATGTCCTGCCATTTGATGCCCAGGATTGAGCGCAAGCTCCGCATGTGGAAGCGCTCCAGCAGTTTGATGTGTCTTCTGTATAGGGTCCAGGTCTCACAACCATAGAGGAGACTGGTGAGGACAACTGTCTTGTAGATCCTGAGCTTAGTAAACTGCTGGATGTTGTGTTGGTCGCAGTCTGCCCAGGGATTGGCTTGCCTTACAGATCCTGGCGTTAATCTCTTTGTCAAGGGAGCCGTCGCTGAAAATGACACTGCCGAGGTATTTGAATTCCTCTACAGTCCTCAGTTCTGTTCCCTCGATAGAGATAGATGGGCGGTGGTCTGTTGTGAGAGGACTGGGCTGGAACAGCACTTCTGTTTTTCCCAGGCTAATGGTGAGGCCAAATAGGCGGGATGCCTCAGCACACTTTTCGACAGTGAGCTGGAGGGTGGATTCTGTATGAGCCATGAGGGCACAGTCGTCGGCAAAGAGGGCCTCTAGGATCAGTTTCTCAATTGTCTTGGTTTTAGCATTGAGGCGTCGAAGGTCAAAGAGAGATCCGTCCAGTCTGTACCTTATATATACTCCGTCCTCGATGTCTCTGACAGCATGAATGAGAACGCAGACGAAGAAGAGGTTAAACACTACCATAGAAGAGGTTAAACAGTACCATAGTTATGTAATAACTATGGTGTATATCCGATGGGAACAAACACCACGCGCCTCAAACAGGTATAGGGTGATGCTTTGTTTTTGTTTTGTTTTTGTTTGTTTTGTTTTCTGTATTATCCATTTCAATAAATGGCTGCTGTGTTCAGCCATTGTAGCCACCATTAATCAGACTAGCTCACTAAAAAAGGATGTACTTACGTAACGCTCCTTTTAGCCTCTATGACAACAATTGCTATAAACAGAGACGCTCGAATGATAACAGTAAACTTTGAGGCCGTTAACCTTTTTAGAGATTTAAGAGGAAAATAGAAGAGGATTTATTGAATTATCTTCGACTGCAAAGTGCTGAAAAAAGTTTATGTCTGTCGAACAACTTTGAATGCTGTAACGGCAAGAAATTGTATAAAACTTCAACTGAGCGAATCTGATCGATTTGATAGGCTGAACAATTTTGATAAAAATAACGGATTTCTTACCGTCGAATAAAAATAAAATTTGAGATAATTTGTTTAATAAAAAATATTTGTATTAAAGAATCAATGAAATTTTGTTGAACGCGTTTTCTTGTCAAGAAAGCTGACATGTTCATCATTTCCGTTTACCTTCCGAGTTTAATCTATAAAAATTCTAAAACTTCAAATAAAACTAAAAGCTCTATTATTTGAAGGGTAAATTTAGTCAGGACCGAGATCTTACCCTACTCGTAATTTAATTGGTTTATGGAAGCACCAATTTCGATTCACAAAACTATCAATACTTGATGAGTAAGAACACAATTGTTTTATTGCAGATATTAAATAATCTGTGAAAAAACATTTGTCTTCATCATGTTGCACTTTTATAGCCCTCTGATGTATTTCGTTAAATCAGTTCACCTTTCATTCCTTTCTAATATTCTTATTAATAAGATCCAGATATTTTCATTATTAGTCGTGAGTGTTTTTTTTTTGCTTAGCCAAAACAGGTAATTCTTTGTGGCAAACACCACGTACTTTCTTACATGAACCAAGCTTAGGCTAAAAGAAATTGGCCAAAAGTGACTTTCACTGAAGTTGTCTGACTTTGTTTCAACTATATGATGAAAAAATTCTCAACATTTGTTCTGAATGCGACATCATTTTCTGATGGGTCCACAGAAGGATAATGGGGATTTTCTAGTCGTTTTTGTAGACAAAGTAATCCCTAAATTCGCTTTAAAAATATAAGAATTGTGCAAAGGTAACAAGGCATAACGTATATGTTTTGTCACTGGCAAACTCAGTTTGTTTATATCTGTTGTTTACATCGCCTCTCAGCCATTGTGAGTAGAACCCTTCATCGTGGGTGATGTTAAAAAATCCAGCAAATCGATTAGATTTACCTAGTTATCACCAGAATTTCTCTCAGCCACCCTTCATGCTTCTGCTTTATCGCTATTCCGATCCAGACATTTACACTTCTGTTTCTCTCATCAGTCTTTCGTCCAACTTTCGCCCACCTATACTGTCAGCAAAATTGACAGCTTTTATGTCTGGTTCTAAAATGTGGCTAATGCCTTATATGAGTTTACAAACAAGAAATGCAGTCCAGAGATGCATCTTCTGCCACAGGGACTTACCACCACAAGTACTTTTGACGGGATACCCGTTTAAGTTAGGTATGCTTGAAAATATCTCATCAAAACAAAGTATTGATTTGATTTGTTAATGCGAATGAATGCACATTACTCACCAAAAGCGTAGGCCCGCTGAGTTTAAACTGCACGAATTTCAAAGCTACGTTTTTGAGTGAAACACTCGCCAAAAACATGTCTTTGAAGGGAATGTCTCTGCGAGTTAACTGTCTTTGGGAGTTGGTGCGAATAAGTGCTGAAAGAGAATTTAAGAATGAAGACATCCTTCTCGTGGCTTTGAATGGTTTTCCGAAGTTCATCTTCAGACATGACGATTTCGAGATGGCTGACCTTAGTATGACACGTGTCAGATGTTAAACTAATAAAAATCTAGCCCACTATGGAGAGTCTGTGGTTCAGAGAATCGAAGTGCAGAATTCGATTGGAGGTTCGATTTTCTTCATGGAGGACTCAAAATTGTTGCTTTGCGAGAGTTTTCTCCTTTATTTTGTTTCCAGGGACCCAAAGTATGGGAGAGAAGAACCCCATTGGGACGTAGAGGTCATCAAATATTAAACAGCATGAATATGCTTGGCAACAAAAAAGAGAACGCATTATTATCCTAAATGTTCTATATGTGTTTAGTGAAATTAATATATCAGCCAGTCTTATCACAGACGAAGCTTGTCGCTTTTGCATCACAATAGAGCCTTACCACAGTAAAGGAATAATTATTGAGCCTGTTGGGCTGCAAAGGGAAGATTTCCTGTAGCTGCTTGCAACATATCGTTGTCTCAATGAATTGTTTTCAGTTATGGATAATTTATCTTTCCCTGATTTTGGAGATGCTTTCGTGGAATATCCTCTCAAAAACAGGTAGGGGATTATGATTTTATTTTTCTACACAACTTCTTATTTCCATAAAGACCAAGTTAAGTCCACGATGACAACTTACCGGTCGAAATTTAAGTACAGATGTTTAGTTTTTGGGTTTCATGCAAATGATGGCTACCGTCTGCAAATTATTGAAAATCTATTTTACCAAGTATACTGTTTTTCGTCACCTATCTAATTTCTCATGATAACTATTACTTTTTTTTTTTTATAAAAAAAAAGATGTAATAAGCGAATCTATGGAAAGCGAAGCCCTGAAATTATGTTTTAATTTTAATTTCAATTCCAAATTATGATTACGTGATTCACAAAGTCGGTGCAGCAGATGTCAAGAACTGAAATTTGGGCTTTTAAACATTATTGTCTCGCTGTAAAATAAAATTGAAATGTTTTCATTCATAAAAAAGCGATAAAATAAATGAGACAGTTGGCGACTCATAGAAATCAATAATTGATAGTTGTTCGGTCTTGTGATTTTTAAATAGTTCCATGCATAACAAAGGAGTTTCAAGAGCCAGTTACAAACAAGGCTCTTTTAAATCACGTGATCAGCACACCGAGAGCAAAGACAGCAATGAGTTGTGAGATACAATGTTTCATTGAAGTCACGTGTGTATCATACAACTTTGGTCGAAACGAGGATGGTGATAACGTGTGTGAGCTGAGTGATTCTGATGGTGTCAGAGAACCAGACGACTTGGTCACACGGCAGGACTTCCTCTATCGCGCGACAAAGGTATCATGGATAGGGAGAGGGAGTGTGGAGAAAAGAATAACACGAATATGTAGAATTACTTTTGATACAGACTGAATTTGCTCATTTTTGAGACACGAAATGTTGGCTTAAGACCTCTCAAAGCTTGGAAAAACGATGGATTTTACAGATGTTAGCTTAGTACGTTTTTATTCTACATCTAGAAAAGTTCTCAAACTTTGTATTTCGTTGTCACTTGCTTCGAGTCTGTCAACACGGTAAATACAATAATATACAGTGACTTATAGCGCTTGGAGAGGCGATTGGGCTAGATGTGAGAGATATTTCTAACATTCTTAATCTGCTGAGGGTTGCGTCTTCAACAACTAACTAGAAACCAAAGCCAATCAATAGAGAAGGTTACTTCCATCTTTTCTGCCTTTGTTTTCTTTATTCACATAAAGAAGTGTTCGTCTTCTCAACATCTTTCGAAGAAGCCAACAACTTTTTTTTTTCAAGTTGTCTAGTCTATGCATGACTTTCTTTTAAACCTTATTAAAGAATCCATGTGCTACCGCTCAGTGTCCTCCGAATTCGCGATGTTATTCAGATTTTGAACACGAAACTCATCTCTGCGTTTGTTCACCGGGATTCACTGGAGACAAGTGTAAAACAGGTGAGTGAGAGAGATTAGTTTGACATTTCCAATTACATAATACTCTGATCCTTTCCTCTTTTAGTTTTCGAAGAGAGTTTCTTTTCGAGGAGATTTATAGCATTTTGAGTGAATGAGTAAGGCATCGAAAACACTCAGTTTTTCCAGAAATCACCCTTGATCAAACACGGGTTGGAGGGGGAATATCAAAAGTTAATTAATTTAATTGACTAAACAGATCAGATATCCTGGAGATAGCTTTAAAAATATTTTGCAGACGTAGACGAGTGCTCAGAAGGAATTCATGCTTGTCACGTGAACGCCTTATGCAACAATTCTGAAGGGTCATACAGGTGCTGGTGCAAGGATGGATATAAAGGCGATGGGTATCTATGTGAAGGTGAATATTAAGTTTTGTTCCAGTTGGAGTATAAAGCAGTCTCTACTCTAGTAAGGAGAGATTCTATTTTGATTAAGGCAGCTACAGTGAGGTAGAGGAGCCCTGAGATCCTATCTAGAAGTGCTACTCTTTTTTAAGAATGGTTCTGCGAGACAACTTGAAGCCTAGAAGCTAAGCGCGTTTAACATTACCTTGCATTTGAAGCTGGCTTCCTGAATGTCTGAGGTTTCTTAGCCCAAGGCACTGACGCGTGGGTATAAGGTTTGTTCAATTTGCCTATAGGCTCCTATTTCGTGAACTGGTTTCGCACTTAAAACAAGTTGTTTAGCTCGGTCTTTTATGAATAGGGTTCAGTTTCCGATTCACAAACTTACTTCGCTTTGTATCTTTTTTCTAAGAAAAATAACCTCAACCTGAATGATGCTATTATGAATGGAAAACGGCAAATAATAAAACCTAGGTTACCAAAATGATGAGGAAAGTGGTATCGTTTGTCTGTTTCTTTTTAATTTTTTTTCCTACTATTCTACAATTATAGAACGAAAAAGCTGCGCCGAACTGCTTCGAGATGGTTGGAATTCCAATGGCGTATACACTATCAATCCAGATGGTGGCAAGTCAGTTCAAGTGTTGTGTGACATGACCACGGACGGTGGAGGTTGGACAGTTTTTCAGAGACGCTTGGACGGTTCTGTTGACTTCTTTCTTGAATCGGAATCTTATAAACACGGCTTTGGGGATCTTAATGGAGAGTTCTGGCTTGGAAACGACAATCTATATCATATGACAGCCGCTGATGATGTCATATTAAGAGTTGACCTGGAAGACTTTGAAGGGAACATCACCTACGCTGCGTACTCGACTTTTAAGGTGGTAGACAAGGCTGACAAGTACCGGCTTTTGATTGGAGGATACACCGGTACTGCTGGGGACTCTATGACTGAAGGAGAACCGCTAAGGTATGTGAAGTCGGTAACACAAAGTGCACTGGAATACTTAGTATCCCAATTCGGTGTTTGCCATCGATTACTGACTGACTTATTGATCAAACCCTAACCCTATGGATATGACCATTTTATAAACTGGTGGACTAGTTGTTTAAATGATGAGATTATTAATACAACAGTAATGGACTTAATGATAAGAAAATAATTGAAATATATTAACAAAGTTGAAATAGTAAATTGGCCACTGTTACGATTCCGAGAACACCTTCGCGACGTGGAGAGGAATGACAAGAACACATCGAAACCAGTCACTAGACATTTTAATTTACCTAACCATTCTAACAACATATGGCAATCTGCGGTCTTTCCTTACACTTAGATAGCAAGGAAAGCCGTAAAACTCTTAAACAAAAGCTCATCTTTCAAACCGGCAGTCTAAATCCCACAGGTATCAACGAAAGCTTTTCATTCCACTAATTTATTCGTGTTTTTCTCGCTGCCATGTTCCCACCAATAACGTAGCACCATTTTCTGCCTTTAAAAGCACACACAACCCACAATTCCTCTATTCGCTCCGACGAAGGGCTAACGTTCGAAACGTCAGCTTTTATAATCGTAACGGTGGCCAATTTAGCATTTCAACTTTGTTGATATATTCAAATTATTTCGTTACCCCCACCGACGCAACCGCAAACAGTTTCTTTAGAAACTATCAGCCTTTATTAATGATAAGGAGACTGACTGAATAAATTTTTGATTGACTGATTGATTGAGTTATGAATTTACTCATTGCCTAACTGACTGATTGACTGATTGACTGATTGACTGATTGACTGATTGACTGACTGACTGACTGACTGATTGACTGAATGACTGACTGACTGATTGACTGATTGACTGATTGACTAATTGACTGATTAACTGATTGACTGATTGATTGATTGATTGATTGACTGATTGACTGGTTGACTGATTGGCTGATTGGCTGATTGGCTGATTGGCTGATTGGCTAATTGACTGATTGATTGATTGATTGATTATAGTAATATGTCGTTTACGACGAAAGATATGGACAACGACCTGAGCGGTGACAACTGTGCACTTTTGTTCAAAGGTGCTTGGTGGTACAACAATTGTCATCATTCTAACCTCAACGGCTTGTATCATGGAGGCCCATTCAGTGATTCGCCTGCAGATGGTGTTTCTTGGAATTCCTTCAGAGGATATATGTATTCACTGAAACGTACCGAGATGAAGATGCGACCTTCAAATTGGAAATGACTAAATGGTGCTGAAAACTGTGGTCAATAGTTTCATGATCGATTACCACTTTTGTGATTAACATTTATTTAAGCTAACAGTTGTAGGTCTTGAAAATATTTAGTTTAGTCCATTTGTTTTCCCAATCAGTAAGTTTGGCTGATTTAAAGCAGTCAGTTTTTTTCCAAATTTTCCACATCTCTCTGAATTAATGGCGTTAGTGGATCCGACTACTTCTTTGAAAAGAAATAACTCGCGTGTTTGTTTCGTCGTGATAATTTATGTTAAGTAAGAACCCCAAGAGATAGACTCTGAAGCTGCAACTTCGATTCAACATCAAGATTTACAACCAGGATTCTACATACACGATTTGCAATGGGTATTTACATTGACTAATTACACTCGTGAGTATAGTGGAGTGTAAAGACGAATGTAAGCAAGTCAAGCGAAATTTTTCTTGGTTATTCTAAGTTCAGTTGCTACATATAGATCCCTGGTATAAGAAAATTAGTCTTGTTTCTCTGCCTTCCTACTATACAAGCGAGTTTATTTTCCCTACATAGTTCATTTGGTCTAGCAGTTAAGAAAAGTTATCGCCCAACCAAGTGTGAATTTACCTCCCAGTCGAAAATAAACGCTACAGTAGTGAAAAAGTATAAATTTCTCGCCTCAGTTCTTTTCAGTTTGTTCTTCATTACTTTCTGACTGAAAGGAAAAGAAATAAAACTTGAAAGGAGCGCCTAAAACTATTAATACTTAATCAGTTATAACACTATCCTTGTACAAGATTCAGTCATTAAAAATTCTGGAAAACGAAACCTTCATCTGAGTCATGTTTTACCCACCTCAGGTACCTTTCCGTTGTATTTCGTTTATTCGCATTTTATATTTTTATTTTCATTGAAATTTCGCAAAAGGGCGCGATGGTACCGCTTTACGCAGACTTTTTTGTCTCTGATGATTGTCTTTTCACGCAATTATTCGCCTTTTAACGAAAATGAATGCCTATCTTCTCGTAATGAACAGCAAAAGGTGTAGTGTAGAAGTATAAATTCTTCGCCACAGTTCCTTTCAGTTTGTTCTTGCTTACTTTTCTGACTGAAAGGAACAGCTATAAATTTTGTACACGGGCACCTCAAAACTATCAATACTTAATGAGTTGACACAATTCTTCTTCAAGATTCAGTTATTTAATTAAAACTCTGGTCAACGAAACCTATATCTCCATCTTGTTATAGATTAGATAGCTTTCCGTTGTATTTGGTTTATTTTACGTTTCATATTTTCTAGTCTTCTTGGAATTTCTATCATCAATTTCAAAATTAATTACTCAGCAGGCAAAACGTATTTCGCGACCACTCTGAATAATGTTATTGTTTGTTGAGCTGCATTCTTTTAAGTGAACAAACTCGTTTTATGTTCTAACCAGGCTCACTACATGGAGAAGGCGACTGAGTTGACCCTCACTCCGCAAAAACAGGGCCTGGGTGAAAAAAGGGGAAATTAAACACCGATATGCTGACGGTTAACTGATTTGCAAATTTTTTGCACCTGCTAGCATAGTCAAGCAATAAGTAGAAATTTGAAAACAAAGTTTTAAAATTTCTGCATAAACTTTCTGTCGGTGAAGACTAAACATGCATCTCTGCATACTATTCCTTCTTTGTGCCGTTGTGGATGGCATAAGCCGTATTTCAGGACCAAATTTCAAGGCTGTTTACTTTGCCGACAAAATAACAGGACGAAAGCTGAACGGAAGCCCAATAAGAGAAACAGAGGTGGATTCGGAAAGTTCCTGTCAGTTTGAGTGTGTGAATGAGGAGCGATGTCAGTCTTACAACTTTGGAACCATTAAGGGCGACTCAAGGAAATTCAAGTGTCAACTAAGTGACTCCGATCGATTTGCTGCATTTGCTAACTTTACTAAGGATGATGATTTCACTTACAGAGGAATAAAGGTAATCAAAATGAACTTGTCACGATCACAATGTCCCAGTGACAGTTACTGTTCAATGAAATAAATTAACTTTTATTCACTATCAACTAAATCGGGTATCTTCTGGCATTGGAAAATCGTCTTGCACGCTCTACTTTAGAGGAAACCGTACAAAACTATATAGTATTGTTAAGCTTATAAAGTATAGGTTCTGAAAATAACAAACCACAGTTAGGCACACGCGAGCCTTTGACACAAAACTGACGGTATTTGCTTAACTGAATCACCAGCCTCCGCGTTATCGCGGACATCTAAACAAACTGGACAGCATCACTCAACAGATGATAGGCTAAAGAAATGTGTGATGTTATTCTAAAGTTGGACGATGGAATATATTTCCGTTGTACTCATACTTCGTCGTAAATTCCTCACACACGTTGATGCGTTGATATCTGACGAATATTCTGCCCAAGTTACATCAAAATCCAACAAATCCTGTTCTATTAAAATTCTATCTACTCTATTGATCCCTTAAAAATTGAGTAGAGGTAATTCTCGAAAAACGTACCTGTAGTTCTCGGCCTGAAAAGAAATTTACAGTTTTCGCTCCTCGTTTACCAGAAGTCCGTTGGAACTCGCGGGAAAGGTCGTTTCGCGACCTCAGCGGGGAACATGAATTTACATTTGATACGGCGAGGTCCGAAAATTCATTGGGAAAAGGAAACGAAAAGAAAAGGGGGCAAAGAAAGTTAGAGAAAAGCAAAAATCTGCTCTCAATTATTTTGCAACGGGCTTTATCTTTGACTCCTCCCGACTCCTCTCCTTGAGACCGTTTTGCAAACTGTGACAGAAATTTGCTTCTGTTGTGAGGTACAAGACGCGATGTAAAGAAGTAATAAACGCTCTTTAAAAGGCCTTTGGGATTATGAAAATGTTATGAAACCTTTCGCTAAATCTCTTCTGACTTGGCTACATGAGCCTCACCCTTCTGGTTTATCATCAATGTCCATCTGTCCCTTAAATTTTCATGCTTTTATTCGCTGCTGAACCCCTCACGAAAGTTACACAGTACCCATGTTTTAATGTATCTATGAACAAGGACCCTGCAGAAGTCCCTATAGAAAGTTGCAAGGTGTTGTCCACGATTGATGGCACTATTCCTGCGTTAAATAACAAACCTTGATCTTATTTTTTGACATCAATTTTGCTCAAGAACGTTTTCGCGTTTTGTTATCCGGCGTAAACCGTTTGGAACGTCTTATCGTCGAAAAATTCCGATTCCTCTCATATCTTTGTTAAATCATTTTAAGAACGTTTGAAAAAGGACTTAAAAATCCATACATGTCCTGTAAACCCCTTGTTTTTTTCGGAACTATTATAATTCATATGAGGAAAACTGATTAGTTAATCTAAGAGATTATTTTTTCACAGAGTGCTTGTGAGGAGGACAGTTTTCAATGCGGCAAAAAAGGAATCTGCATTCCCAACTATAAAGATGGCAGCGTACGATGCAAATGTGATGACGGCTATACGGGAAAACCCTGCGGTAAGTTAAAGTGTTAGATATTTCATTGATATCAATCACTGCTTAATCATCTTCTAAGAAAAATTTCAAAATTCTCTTCGTTTTCTTCCTAACAGATGCGAGAAGCTGCTCTCAATTGTTCCAAGATGGTCTCAATTCCAGTGGGGTGTTTACTGTCAATCCAGATGGCGGCAAAGCAATACAAGTGTTGTGCGATATGAAAACGGACGGTGGAGGTTGGACCGTTTTGCAGAAACGCTTGGACGGCTCTGTTGACTTTTATCTTGGATGGGAATCCTACAAAAAAGGCTTTGGAAATCTAAATAGCGAGTTCTGGCTTGGAAACGACAACATTCACCGTTTCACTGTCACGGATGATGTCATGTTGAGAGTTGACCTGGAAGACTTTGATGGCAACGTCACCTACGCTGAGTACACGACTTTTAAGGTGGCAGACGAGGCTGATAAGTACCGGCTTTTGATTGCAGGATACAGTGGCACAGCTGGTGATTCTATGATATACCAAAGGTAAGAAAGGCATTCGTGTGGACTAACTGAGCACCACATACAGACTATTTTTAAAAAGATTAATTTTCGTGAAATTAAAATGAAACAAGCAATGAGCTTGATAACGATGAGCTTTTCCGTGCGCTTGGTTGGCACAAGAAATCATCAAAGGCCGTTGAAGACACTGCGCGGTATGACTCTCGAAATTCTAAGATCTCTATTAGTACTGCGAAATGACATTACTTCCTTCCAAAAACAAATCGGCACTTACACAGCCCCACACCAATTTTTTAAAAATAATTTTCTAATACCGAGGAGCTAAAGCGTGAACCGGCTAAGTTCTGTGTGAACCGGCCAAGTTCTGCGTTCTGTAGCTTCCTTAAGTGATACGTATGATGGACGATCCTCGCAGTAGATAGCGCTATTTGAGCAATAGCGAAATTCAGACCTGAAAAAAATCAGGCCTGTACGGGACTCGAACCACTGACCTCTGCGATACTAGTGCAGCGCTCTAACCAATTGAGCTAACAAGCCAACTGAGAGCAGGCCGTTAAGTTGATTCGTAATGAACCCGTGAAAGTGATAAATGAGATAGAATAAATATATGAAAATCATATATTTTGAACTGCGGTATTTGATACGTATGATGGACGATCCTCGCAGTAGATAGCGCTATTTGAGCAATAGCGAAATTCAGACCTGAAAAAAATCAGGCCTGTACGGGACTCGAACCACTGACCTCTGCGATACTAGTGCAGCGCTAAATGAGATAGAATAAATATATTTTCATATATTTATTCTATCTCATTTATCACTTTCACGGGTTCATTACGAATCAACTTAACGGCCTGCTCTCAGTTGGCTTGTTAGCTCAATTGGTTAGAGCGCTGCACTAGTATCGCAGAGGTCAGTGGTTCGAGTCCCGTACAGGCCTGATTTTTTTCAGGTCTGAATTTCGCTATTGCTCAAATAGCGCTATCTACTGCGAGGATCGTCCATCATACGTATCAAATACCGCAGTTCAAAATATATGATTTTCATATATTTATTCTATTCCTTAAGTGAATTGCAACGAAGATTTCATCATGATAGCTTTCTAACGAGACAATGCATCCTTAGGACATGATAGGTTTTCTATTATTTTATAAGTGAGATTACAAAGATATTTTACTTCTAAATATACTGAACGAATTTCATATCGCAAACAAATAAAGTTAACGATCAATCCTTGTCCATCTATTTGTCTCAGTAGATGTCTATCTCTACTGTCTCTGCAAATTTTTCCACGTAATCCTAAAAGCAGACTAAGTTGCAGAGCCTTTTTGTCGGAAAACATTCTCCACACATTTAAGTTTGATAGAGACAAGCTTACATAAAATTTTATTTCATTTCAGCAATATGCAGTTTTCTACCAAAGATCAAGACAATGATCTCGGTCAACACGTGTCCAACTGCGCCCAACAATACAAGGGAGCCTGGTGGTACAAAAACTGCCATCGCTCAAATCTGAATGGATTATACCTTACTGGTCCCCATGCTTCTTTTGCTGATGGAGTCAACTGGAAAACTTTCAGGGGTTATTACTACTCACTGAAACGCACCGGGATGAAATTAAAAACCAAGATATAAGGTGATGTCTATCGAAGAGTACCCGATCAAGAAACTAAACTATCTTAGCAAGTAAATAATTATGCATGACGACACCTTTAAATTAAACTTTTTCGATAGCTTCAATACAATTCATTGTAAGTGTTGTTATTACATCGCTCGCAGCGCCCGTGGGCAAGATGAAGCAAATCCTGTGTTCTGATTGGCTACCCGAGCGGGCAAGATGAACCCATCTTGCCCGCTCGGGATTGCCCACATTGATCCCACGCATGAATAAAATTGAATTAACCGAGCCTGTTCGCTCGACGAAGGGCTAACGCTCGAAACGTCAGCTTGTTCGCTCCGACGAAGGGCTAACGCTCGAAACGTCAGTTTTTGTAATCGTTACGGTGGCCAATTTACCACTTCAACTTTGTTGATATATCCAAATTATGGCGATTGTACATTGCCGATCTTAGCAGTATGCAAAGACGCGTGTCAGATATGAGCGTCGTAATGGGTCTTGCTCAGCATGGAGTCTGTCTCAGTGGTAGAGCATCGGAGCGCGATTCCTCAAGGGAACTAAGAATTTTATCTTTGTCCTACGCTCGTAGCTGGACGAAAAAACATCATTCTACATTTCTTTACCGGGCTCAAGACTTACCATCTTTCTTATTCTTTATATATACATAGGTTCTATGATTAACAAAGTCTTCTCGGCTCTCTTATTTTCTACCTGGCTATCTGGCTGCGACACCCGTAAGCGATACATTATAAACATGACAACCTGCACGGATTATTCGTCAGTGGTCCCCCATACCAGCTTCTGATCAGAACAACCAAAGTAGCAATTTTTTTTCAAAAAAAGTGAATTCGTATTCCAGTTATGACTTTACAATGCGATTGTTCAGATCAAAATCTCTGCTCTTTAAGTTCTGGGGTCAAAAATAAAAAGCACTAAATGGCAAAATGGGAAAGCCACTGATGGGGTATGGAGTATTTTCTAAGAATAGGATGATTTCCCTTACAATTTTTATTACAGCTTAACCTTAATTATTTTATCATTTATTCAGGAGATACAAATAACAATAAAAAAAGTCCTCTTTATTGAAATGGAAATCGAGAGTTTAAGCCTGTGCGAGACAATTCCCATAAATAAAAAGTGTAAATGACGTGTACAATCTAAGACCTATTTACAAGCTATATTAAAATGCAATATCAATTAGTCTATAGGTTGAAAATTGTAAGACATTTACATATTAAGCTAAGAATATTCTAAAGTTCACTTAACGTCTATAAAAGTCTTGTTCCAAATAGAGGCAGTTATCTAGCGTGCACCTGTTCTCCCTTACTAGGCAGGCTATTCCAGGCATTAATTATCCCAACAAAGAACGAATTCTTATAGCAGTTTTGCGCTTGCCAAAAGAAAGGAGGTGGAGTGCTGCTGGCAATGGTGCACAGATAAGTACTTGACTAGGACTTCTCACTAAGTTCATGGTTCAGTCAGCTGTGATTTTTTTTCACTCTCTTTTACGCTGTGCTTTGAGGAACAAAGGTCATTCGTGTTGCAACAGTTGCCATCATTCGAATCTCAAAGTATCTATCACAGTGAGCCATATACGTTATACGCCGATACAGTTTACTGGAAACGATTTAAAGGATTGCAATACTCACTTAAGAGTACAGAGATAAATCTTTGATCTCATATCATGAATAAACAATAATTGTGCACTCTTTCTGTGTTCTGGTACAGTCATTGTTAGAGACAATGAACAAACACTGTGTTAAGAAGGAACAAGATTCGTAGCAAAGCCGATTATTGGTTTTAATAAAGTACAAGTATCTGTAAAAAGATGCTTTAAAGCGGAATGGCTTGCTTTACGTTATACTTCAAGTGCCTTATCCATGCAATGCCATTTTTGAGAAAAAAGAGGAACTTTCACGTAGAACAATTATTTACCGAAGTGCAGCTGAATAACTATTTTAGTATATATTACAAAGATACCGAAAAATAAGATTATTTCTATCAATATACCGAAAAATTGGTCGGAAATTAAACTCATGAAACGCAATTTTGTCTCTTCGGATGCTCGGAGGTAAATGGTACTCGCTAGACTATCGAGCAAGCCGATCAGCGCGGGAGATATTTACTTGTGTGGTATTTAACGCATTAACAGTGGTTTAGCGTGATTTTTACTCTTATTGACAACGATATTTGTCATCACAGTGGTCAGAATGCTGTGAACTAACGAGGAACAGCTGATAGAAGGGCTAAGCATCGCATTTCCATCATTAATATTGCAACGGATGGAACGTTATAGAGCCAATAAGTGATGCACAAATAAGGACTTTTTTACATTAGCTTGTCCAGTTTGTAATAAGGGGGTAAACAAGGTAAATGTTCAATGAACTCAGCCCAAAAGCGGCAGATGTTTTACAACCTAATCGTTAGAATCGAAATTCGAAAGAGCTTTTGACTTAAAAAAAAACAACAACAACAAAAGCAAGAAAAGCTTGCCTTAAATGAATAAATACGTACAGTTTTCTCAGGCAAGCTGTTTGATCTTTACAGAAACGGTCTCTAGGCATGTCATCCTCAGGCTTGGAAAGGACATTTCATATCTCCGAGTGAAATTTTCAATTAAGATGCAGAGGCGAATTACAGGTTCAATAACTCAGAGCATGTTTCACGGCTCACTGTCACAATGGAAACTGGCAATAATGCAGTGTAACCGTCAATATAGAGTCATCATTTCTTAACTGTTTTTTTTTTTTATCTTAGCTTTTACTTTATAGGAGCGGAAAAGAGAGGGATTTATAACAGTGTAGACGTTGTAATTAGCAATGTTACGGACCTTAAGCAGATCACGATAACGACGGCAACGAGGACGCGGGGAAAAAAGGTCTGATGGGCAGAACCAAAGTTCAGCACGTGCGATTTAAAACTTCGTAAATTTTTTTAGCAGTCCTATGCATACGGACGGTAAACACATCCACCCATTCGCGAAATGCTACCTAAACACATAAATTCACTTTTTAATATTGGATGTCTTCCTTAGCGTTGCCTTCCTTACTGCTAAAAGTCCTTATTGTATTTTCGACCCCTGCGGTTAAAGGACGTTACTTGTCTTGGATAAGCTTTATTGTACAAAAACCTTTAATTTGAAAACTCTTTGTTGACATAACTTCTTTTAAAGAAGCCCATAAAATTAGAGATAAAACTTTTTTCCTATTTTGATGTCACTTTGATTGAAACTTTTAAACAGAATAGATGAAGTGATTTCCCGATAGCAATTTTTTATCCAGGAGGTTACCAATGACTATTTTATCATTTCGCTCACCTTGCTCTGTACGTCGAAGGTCTTGATAAAAAACAACGCCACTAGTAAGCATTCTTGTATTTGCAAGGTATATTTTAACCACTGTACAGGACCAATGTATTCAGACGCCTACTTTTCATTGACAGAGGTAAAATAGTCATTCCCTTGTAGATACATATCTCAGTTTGGACCGTATCAACATGAAGTTCAAGACACAAAAAGTGAGCAGATTACGAAGATTAAACGTAAGTAGGATTTTCTTTTTTCTATTTAAAACGCTATTTATTTAGAGATAACAGTTTTGTAAGCGAGCATCATTAGTTGCCAAGGTAAGCTAAGCTGCAGAACTGAGGACCGCGGGATGAACTCGGCACATGCTAAATTTTAGAACTGGAAAGCAACTCAATGGCATTTGTTAGCAGCTAATGGTAATGCACCGATCGAGCGCCATCGCGTATTTCATTTCTTTTTTTTCCATGAGCGATCTATTCAGCTCTTAAGCGATTTTTATTTGACTCGATGTAGAAATCTAAATTTAGGGGTGTCTACAAAGTTGGTATGATGCTCCAACGTCACATCTTTAAGAGGATCACGGGAGCTGCCCTGGGGACGTTTGTTACCGTGAGTGTATCACTGACATCCGATGTCAAAGTTTCAACAACGTTTTTACCCAAAAGTTCTGTGAATTAAATAATAGCACCAAGGAGGCCAGGCCCGACGATTATGTTCCGAACCTCGAACGGTATTCAAACGAGATCTTAACAGAGGTAAGTCAGTCAAGCCCTAGATATAAATTCTCTCCTCTGACTTCCATACATTTCGCATCCTTTTGGCTTCAGGAATTTGTCGTTCAATCAAACCATATTCCTTGACTGATATAATTCTTCTCGTTATTTTACTGCTTGAAAATTAATTGAGAAGCTTTTTCCGCCATGCAACCAATAAAATCCATAGCTTATGATACATTAGCCACATAATACAACTTTTACAAGGCTATTTTCTTCCAGTCGCTCTTAGTTTTATTTCTGAGCTGCCCGCGGAGACTTGCCAGGAACTCAAAATGAGTGAAGGAGGTTTAGCGGTCAGCGGCAAATACTTGTTTTCTTCGGTTGTACCCGAGAAGACTGTTTTGGCTCCTTGTGACCTGAAAACTGAAGGCGACTGAAATTAGAATTTTTTCTGTATCATTGCCCCCTGAGATGAAGGAGAACCCAAAGAAAAATAATTGAACCATAAACTTATTATTACAGTGGATGGAAAAAAAAAATCAGAACGAAACAAAACTAAGCAAAACCGAGAAAACTTGACCTTTTGACAAAAAAAAATCCATTTAAGATTCCCTTTAAGGCATGGAAATAAATTAAGAAAGGTCTCTTATTTGTTTTTTATTTGTTGGCTTTTTCCCCTACCATTTTTACAATTATAGAACGAAGGAGCTACGTCGAACAGCTTCGAGATGGTTGGGTTTCCAGTGGCGTATACATCATCAATCCAGATGGTGGCAAGTCAACCCAAGTGTTGTGTGACATGATCAGGGACGGTGCAGGTTGGACCGTTTGGACTGCATGGTGCTTCAGAACAATATTTGCCATCATTCCAATCTCAACGGTATCCCACAGTGGCATTTACATTACGCGTCCACGGAATTTATGGGAAACGATTTAAAAATTTTCAATACTCACTTAAGCGCACAAAGTTAAATCTGCCTGGTTAGCTCAAGCGGTAGAGCGCCGAACTGCCGTGTGATGAGGCCGAGGGTTCGGACCAACACTCAGGGTCTTAAAATAAGTGAGGAAATGTGCTGCCTTTGCTACGATATCTGCAAATGTTTATACATTTTAGAACTCTTGGATAAGGACGAAAAACCGTAGGCCCCGTCTCCTGCATATTCTCTGTACTGGTTAGCAGGGGACGTTAAAGAACCCACACACTTATCTCAAAGAGTAGGGAACGTACGCGTAGCTCCCGGTGTTGTGGTCTGGCCTGTTCACTGAAATTGGGGGCATCTGTTAAAAATTAGTCCACAAAAAATTGTTAACTGCTGCAAGCAGTCTCTTAAGTCCCCCGCAAAACATTGTTAAGCGCTTAGAGGCTTGCAATAAGCGTTATATAAATTTTAGTTCATTATTGTTATTATTATTATTATTATTATTGCTATTATTATTATTATCTTAAATCTCTGATCCCATATCATGAATAAACAATAATTGTGCACTCTTTCTGTGTATTGGTACTGTAACAGTAATTGTTCAAGAAAATGAACATTGTCTGGAAGAGGAACAAGATTCGTTTCAATACAACGTAGCAAAGCCGATTATTGGCGTTGATAAAGTCCAAGTATCTGTAAAAAGATCTTTCAAAGCCAATTGGCTTGCTTTACCGCTATAGTATAGGTGCCTTATCTATAGAATGCCATTTTTGAGAAAAAAAACTTTCACGTATAACTGACGTAATTTGATTCATTTTGTAAGAAGATGTTTATTAAAATAGCTATTATACCGATAGCAGACAATAATTAACAAATGGTAAACACCGCAGCGTACACTATTAGGTTATGGTGCACGCGGGAGGTTGCTAAGCACGAAAGAAGCGTAAGAGTCGCACGAGGCAATAGCCAACAGCGACTCTAGCCTCTTGATCGCTGAGCAAACCTCCCAAGTGCATCTATAACTCAATATTGTACACTATGGTGTTTACCATTTGTTTTATAACATAACATTGATACATTGGGGCGAAGGAGTACCCCTTTATTTAACACTGAAATCTCAAGTGACCAGAAAAAAAGCACTCGGAAACTGGTCCTTGCATTTGCTCACGTCAGCAGCGTACACCTATGGCCAAATAGTGGACACTGAATCGACCAATCAGAACACGCGCTTTACTTTGGAAATGCTATAATCCTTACTTTTGAACACTCGACTCTTACCTGAAGATAAAAATTGCGTCAAGGTTATTCCGATATTCTGATATGTCTTTTGATTGATTTCACAAGGCCAAAGATGCGAGGAATACTCCGTTCTAGTGACAGCCAGCTACATGCAAGCTCCCTTACCTCTAGCTTGTATTGTTAAAATTAGATGCATTTTTTGTAGTATTTCAAGCGAGATAAAATTTCAACGTCACCTGCACTTAAAGGTATAAGGAGCATGCTCCATGCTACATGTGAGTATGGTCTCGCAAAATCATAATATTATTAGACCCCCTAAAATTATTTTAGAGGGGAAAGGATTCTTAATTAATATGTTTCGTTTATAGTACCCCAAATTAGTTAAAAGAGTTTTTTTTTTTTTTTTTAATCAAGTTACACCTAGAATGTTGCGGAAATTAAAGCCACCTCTAAAATATAAATATAAATCGGGACAGAAAAACAGAAGTGCATAATACTGAACTATGAATAGGTATTCAGATAAAGATTCGAGAAAGCACAAATTGAGCGAAATTATTCGGTAATTGATTAATATGATTTCCTTAAAAAAAGATTGAGTAGAGACGTAAACCAACATTGAAACCTTGTATGTTGTTGAAAAATTTAATTCTAGAATCAATGATAAAAGTTATTTGGCCATCTGTAATCGACTTGATTTTGAAGCCGATTATGTTCATTGACATGTAGCTTGTAATTGCAGTGAAATTGCTGATATCTGATCGATATCTGCAGGGAATACGTTTTTCTAATCAGGAGGTTGCTGAAATTTAAATAACACTTTGAATGATTTACTCCAATTCGTTGTTGAAGCATTTCCTTTAATCCTGGGCTTTAATATTCATGAAATAAGTTGCTCAAATTAGGAAATTCACGAACATAGCACAATTTTATGTCTTATTCTCTTTAGAGAGAGATCTCACTTCTTTCAAATGCATTTGTTCAAATTTCTGTATACAGAAGGGCGTAGCCTAACGTAATCTTATGAGAATTCTTTGAAAACCGTTGTAAGTCGATTAAAAAACGAAAAGTTCGAGTTTTTTATATACATGATTGTTGAACCTGCAGTTATTGAGATCATAACAATGAATAAATCATGTGAGGCAATCTGGACTTATAGTCAAAGATTCATATTGCATATGCCGAACGTTGTGTCAATATCCCACTCAACGAAAACAAAACATGTTTTTGTTCCGATCTCAATCTCTGTGTCAACGATGAATAAATCATGTGGGTCCGCCCGGAATTAGAATAAGGGATTCATAACGCATAAGTCGAACTTTGTGTTAAGATCGAACTAACGGGATACAAAATATGTTCTTGTTCTGGTTCTCAGTCTCTTTGCCAACAGCTATGGTATCAGGACTTGGTCGGATGAGTACAAAAGATTTGCATGCTGTAAACTTTGTGGCAGAGATCAGAGTACGTAAGCTTATTGGGCGGGTTATCGAAGAGACAAAAGTGGATTCAGAAGACACATGCCAGTGGCAATGTGTGGACGAAAGCCGTTGTCTGTCTTACAACTTTGGACCGGCGGAAGATGGGAAGATATTTAAATGTCAGCTAAGCGACTCTGATCGATTTGCTGCGTTAGAAAATTTTATTCAAGAGGACGAATTTTCCTACAGGGGAATACAGGTATTGCAAAATTGGGCATAATGGAGGAAAATACAAGTGAGAAAAGAAAAAGAGAAGTTTTCAGACAAGCATTTATTTCCCATAAAAAATCTTCTCTGATTTGATATTATGCCTCAACAATTTTTCAAGTTGTACCACTCACTTTCCTTGAACTTATCGGTAAAAAGATTATAGATTAAAAATTCTTCCTTCTGTAAACAAAGCCAAACAGTACAATTTTTAGAGCTTTCCGAGTTATTAATATTTAATATTTGTATCATTTTGGTCCTGTTTACAGTTTCCACGCCTCATTTAGGCTATGTTCATTGAAACTCGCAAGAAAGATCATTTCGCGACCACAGCAGGGAACATGAATTTACATTAATAAAAGCAAAGTCCAAAAATTCATTGGGAACAGGAAATGAAATGAAAAATGGAAAAAAAAGTTAGAGAAAAGGAAAAGTCCGCCGTCAGTTAGTGTGGACAGGGCTTTCTCTTCGATTCTACCAAAGGTTACTGCCCTCGTTTACCATTAGATGAAGATTTTATTTCTCAATGTTTTGCGAAATGTGACAGATATTCCCTACTGTTGTGCGGTGCAAGACACCGCAGCGATGCAAACTAACTATGAAAATCAAGATCCCAGACAATAACCGGAAAAAACGCTCTTCAAAAGGCCTTTGGAACTGATATTGATTTTGGTGTTGACATCAATCTTGCTCGAGAGCGTTTTCGCGCTTTTACCCGGCTTCAACCTTTTGGAACGTTTCATCGACGAAAAAAATGTCGATTCCTTTCATCTCTTTTTAAAATCAGTTGAAGAAAGTTTGAGAAGCACTCAAAAGAATCCGTACTTGTCCTTTAAAAGCCTCTAATTCGAACTATTATAATTCATATTTAGGGAATAAAAATAGTTAATCCAAGATTTTTTTCTTCAAAGAGTGCTTGTGAGGAAGACAGTTTTCAATGCGGCAAAAAAGGAATCTGCATTCCCAACTATAAAGATGGCAGCGTACGATGCAAATGTGACGATGACTATACGGGAAAACCCTGCAGTAAGCTGAGGAGTTAGATATTTTGTTGTTTCGACATCAGTTATTGTTTAATTATCTATAAAATCAATTTCTAAATTCTCTTCGTTTTCTTGCCAACAGAAGCGAGAAGCTGCTCTCAGCTATTCCAAGATGGTCTCAATTCGAGTGGGGTGTTTACCGTCAATCCAGATGGCGGCAAAGCAATACAAGTGTTGTGCGATATGAAAACGGACGGTGGAAGTTGGACCGTTTTGCAAAGGCGCTTGGACGGCTCTGTTGACTTTTATCTTGGATGGGAGTCCTACAAAAAAGGCTTTGGAAATCTGAATGGCGAGTTCTGGCTTGGAAATGACAACATTCACCGTTTCACAGCCGCTGATGACGTCATGTTGAGAGTTGACCTGGAAGACTTTGATGGCAACGTCACCTACGCTGAGTACACGACTTTGAAGGTAGCAGACAAGGCTGAGAAGTACCGGCTTTTGATTGCAGGATACAGTGGCACAGTTGGTGACTCTTTGAGATTCCATAAGTAAGAAAGGCATTAATGTGGACAAATAGCGTTGTGCGTGCGTGGTTTAGTTGGACAGCGGTTCCTTATATAAGCGTACGCGAAAGCAAGGCTATCGGGTCAAGCTTTTCTGAAGTTTCCAAGACCTGCGAGGTCAGTTATAGGCATGGACGTCGAAAATGTTAAACTATTTCCAAAATCAGCGTTTTTGTCAGCCGAAGAGAAAGTGAAAATGTCAGGCGGTAATTTTTACGTGATTTTACGGAAGAAAGGGCCAAAGAGGGGCTTTCGTATCGTAAAGGAACTGTCAAAGATGGATATATGTGCTTGATTGACAGCTTCGAAACTCGTACTAGCCCAAAGGTGAGTTCACAATGTTTTTTTAAATTTTGGCGTTTTTATCTTGATGAAAAATTATTTCAAAATCTTAAATGACTGTGTACCTTTACTTTTAAACAGGATTATGAACTACATCAAGAACGAATGAGAAGACGATTTTCGTGAAAAGGAAAGACTCCCAGGTGGCGAACCAATTTTTAAAGTAGACGAATACCTGACATCTCAGCAAATAGCAAGTTTTTCTTCGCGGACGACAGCAGAGAAAAAGACACTCAAAATGTCGAAACTGAAACCCAGAAAGACCAATGGGCTGTGGAAAAAGAAAAGGTCTTGCAAGATCTTCAGAAGGACGTCATGGATTCCATATCCATCTGTCATCCAATCATGCACGGCAATCACAACCTCTGTGATTATGCCTCCAACAAGAAATTGGACAAACTCTCCATCCTTTTCCTTCAAGATATCTGTTCATCCCTTCAGCTTGACATCTCCATTATTAAAGTAAAGCGCAAGAGACTAAATATTATGCTAATTGAATCTTTGGTGGAGAACTTTCCCTGTAAATCCTGAGTCTTGTTTTATTTGTACATAATTGTTTCGATGGTATTACAATGCAAAGAATATTAACAGATAGTGCAAAGTAGTTAAGGTACTGCGTTTACATGCGAGATAATTTAGCCTGTAAAAACAAGTATCTATGTCCTTTTCTGTCTTTTTCTCTGCAGATATGAGTGTCGTATAGCGTTCACATCATTCAGGTACAAAAGGTCGCTCAGAATGAATGTGTCGTTCTGAAATGAAAACCCCAATAAACTTGTTAAAAAATTACTCGTTTCGAATAAATTTTTACCCTGGTATCATGTGGCAACCGGGATGAACTCGTTCTTGAACAAAACTCAATCCATGTAACATTTTTATTCCCAGAGCCTCTCGCTTTGCTCTCCTGTCTGTATACTATAAATTTCGATAGCGTTGAAGCAACAACCCGCTTTAACTGCTTCGCTGTCACTGAAACAACGGTAAGTGACCACAAAAAGCACACATTCTAATATTTTCCATTCAACATAAACAAAATGCTTTAGACAGGGTAAATATTCATTTGTGTCGGTACCAATTATTGCGTGACAAGCTTATAATATGAGGGGAGAACACAATGCAAAACCAGGGCTTCTGCTAGAAAAAAGTAAAACCCAAAAGTAATATGATAATCGAAACAGCCACTAAAATCATAATTAAATAAGGTAAGAATGTTATATTAAATTTATTTAGAAATTGTGGTGATTTATGCCAGTAAACGGAGGCGACAAGTAGGCACACCATGTATATTTCATGGTCGCCAGCAAGTTAATTTTGCCCGACTTTAAGTTCGTCTCAAGATAGAACAACGCAAATACACAAGAAAATCTTTACAGTAACTTCATAGCCATCCTTTTGTCTCTTAAGAGCTAGAAGCTCAGTAGATTCGTCATATCGGTCATTGTCGAAACTGTCTTTGTCTGGATGCTACTTTTCGACATAGAAAAATTATGTCGGACAAAACTATTCACCAAAAAAAAAATTATTTTTTTTTTTGCCACCTTCAATAATGACAGGGGATTAAGTTTAGATGATAAAACAAAGGATTATTTTGGCAGAAATACCGGAGGTGGAGTGTATTAGTTACATGAGGTCACACAACTCGGGTAATATTCACGATGAAAATTTGCATATTAAAGCTGTCGAACGAAAAAAATCGTTTCTCGAAAACTAAAATATTTTTTCACAAAAAGCTACACCACAATCATTAGGACATATTGGGCTACAACCTATGAAAGTAGGAGAGAAAACGAATTTTCAGCGACTTGCCACAATATTTCAAATTTGTTTAATGGATGCTGACATCTTCTCTCAAAACATTCAGCGATAATTGATCGCTGATGGTGCAACGAACAGTTGCATTGTTCTCATATTCCAAGCATTCCGCATAATACGGTGACTTAAACATGAATGAAAAGGCTAAGTCACCCTGTGCAAATTTTACACAGTATAAATAGAATAACACCTTTTCCTTCGCAAAGTACATGCAAAAAGAGGGAGAAATGTTACTTGTCAAAGTGAAAAACGGCCAATGAATAAGGAAGTTTCATCTATATTTATTGATTGATGGTGATACGAGGTTAAACAACGCCGCTGCTGATTAGTCATACTTCAACGATCTAAGAGGGTATAGTGCGTTGTTAGTGTAAATGCTAAACGAAATACAAACTTAAAGTGTCTATACGGCCAACAGGGTTTTCATTGTTTTGGTATCTCTTTAACCTGTAAAAAAGTATTCTCAAAAAAAATTTTGATTCTGACGCCTTTTCACCCTAAAATCGGGCTTTAAAGTTCCCGCTTCGGCCACGCCCAATGAAGTTGAGCGCGTAAGGGAAGATTGGCGATGAGCGACGTCACTCCAGGAGTGTCTCGAGCGTCGTGTTGTTACTTTGCTTGACAACCGCAATACTTTTACAACACATCTATCGGGCAAGTTTATGTCGCCGAAAACTCTTTACCTTACTAAAAAAAAACAGTGAAATGAACCACTGGCGGGATTTGGCGCGTTCCTGACTTGACGTCACGACCCATTCTGAACCCAATCTCTTTTTTGCCCCGACTTACGGTCACCTTCAATGGGTGTGGCCAAGCGAGAAGTTTCCCGGCGAAGATTCGTCAGAATTCAATTTTTATTTAAGAATAACTTTTTATGTCCATAATGTTCGCTTAAAAAAAGATATTATATATACAAGGCTAAAAAGATTAAGAAAAATTATTAAAATGTTAAAACCAAACGTTTTCGGCTGTTTGTCATCATCAGGGTTGAAAGTGTTGACCGTCTGTACATACATATATATCTTATGTGATTCCCGACGGGAAAAGTTTGGAGACATAAGAAATGACTTGTTTGTTTAAACTGGGGCGGAATTGTTGGATCATTAGCCCCTCGAAGATCCTACGCTTGTGTAATGTTTCTGCTGAGGAGGGAACACGCCAAGTGAAAGAATGTGATGGATTTTCCCGCAAGTGTTTTGCGGGTTCAGAGGTGTGAGTAGGATTTGAATGCTCCGCAATACGTACTGCTAGATTTCTCACAGTTGCGCCTTTTTACGAGTTAAATACATACCAAAACTGTAAATACCCTGTTGGCCGTATAGACACTTTAATTCTTGGAAATAAGCCGCTATATCTTGAAGATGGTTTATAAACATAGGGCTTCATATCTACTTGAAATTGAATAGGCTGATATTCACTAGCTATCTTATGATACCCTACGATTCGATTTCAGTTCTTGCCAATAATGTCTCTGTTCAACTTACGCGTTGGTAAAAATAGAAAGAAAAGTAGAAGCCGCCATTCCCGAAATTTGTGGAACTGACCGGAGAGAGTTTGGAAATAAACCAAAATTGAAGAATAGGATATAAGCAAAAATACAGTTAGAAGTGATGTTAGAGAAATTGAATATTTAGTCCTTCTTTTCCAGAGGGTTGCGTGATCAAAGAATTTTCAACCGTTATAAAAGGGAGGGCTTTGCGAGGACATGTCGTCAAGACTCTCTATGTGCACGACCAAGAGATTTGTAAGATTCACTGTTTTTTGGATGAAGTCTGCCAATCAATCAACGTCAGCCCAAACGGTGCTAGTGGTACGTGGAAATGTGAATTGAGCGATACAGACGAAAAACAAAATCCACAGAGTCTCATTGCGGCAGAAAGTTTTATTTATTATGCAACGGAGGTGAAGAACTGCATTTTCAAATATTCTTCAATCTTTAAAGAACTTGTTTGTTATCTATCTTTCATTCTTCCATTAATAATGGTACAGATACATATTCTATCTGTGTTCTTACAGTCTCTTGAAACATTATTTTGCTTAATGCCGTCAGAGTTTGCCAGAATGAAACTGATATCACTGTTGATAGATTTTAAACAAAGCTTTCTTCTTAACAATTACAGAATCCATGAAGTCGTACTCCTTGTGCAGAAGGATCAACCTGCATACCAAACTTTGCTGTCGACAACAGTTTCCGGTGTGTTTGTCCACGTGGATTTACAGGAAAAACATGTGAGATAGGTATTACCAATATGAATAAGACTTGAAAAGAAAAGTTGATTGTAATTGCTGAACCCTTTTCATTTTGCTTTAGCGTGGATTTTTTTCCGTGTGGTGTGGCAGAGAATGTTTCAGCCAAAAATCCTTGTAGTTGACTTGCGTGCAAGTAGTTTGTGGCGCCTTTATGGAAACAACCGCGAGGTCTGGGTTCAAGTGATTCGGCCGAGTGAGGTCTAATTAAATATTCATACCGCGTAAGTGCACGAGGGGTTTTTTAGGGTATAATTAAATCCGCGTTGATGCATGAGGGGTTTAGGGATAGGTTGTAGAGGTAGGGCTTGGGGTTTAGGGTTGTTGGGGGCTAGGGTTAGATATCGCGTAGGTTCGTGCGTAGGGGTTTTCTGCACCACATTTTTAAAAATAACCGTACAAAAAAGTACAGAGGGAACAACGAAATCCAAGATAGCGAAGGGATAAAGTACAAGATTGTTTTTGCATATAACAAATTTTATTGTCACGTCACGTGTCCACATACAATGTGCGTTTAAGAGTTCATAATGGCTATTAAATGTTCTGGAAAAGGATCAGTGGTTTCCTGTTCCTTAATGTCCTCTTTCTTCTCGGGTGTCACAAACACTTCATCTTCGTCGCTGCTTTGTTCGACTGCCAAACGATGTCTGTATAGCTGTTCACAATGTTGCGTGTAAGTGAGGAAAGCTTTCATGACATCTGCCTACAGTTTAAACAATTTATCATCGTCGTTTACTACTTGTGTAGGTTCATAGGCTTGTATGTAGCTATTGACATGCCTCTGCATTCGACAGTAGTCATCATAGTCTGCATTTTTCTCTACGATGCGTAGTAAGTCATCTAAAGTATCTCCAGACCAGTTAGGGTTGTCTTCCAAATGTTCGAACACGTTGAAGTAAGCTCTGTCTGTTCTGAAATGATAGGTGGTTCTGTGAGGGAGGTCTTTTAATAGAGAGGTAGCCTGTCAATCACCGGTCTTCATCGTCGTCAGAAGTACTGCAGTCAGACGAATCTCTAGGGAGAGCTTTATCTTCACAATAACGAACAAATTCCAGGAAAGCTGTCATCATATCGTTGTAGACTTTACTGAATTGTTTCTCGTCTTCACCGATACCGTAGGAATCACACAGCATGGAATGATGAATGCGGGATTTGATTTTTTCAAGATCATCCATCTTGGCTTGTTCATCTACACAAGACAGGACTTCGTCTAGAAGGATGCCTAAAAGCGTCTAGAAAGATGCCTAAAGCGTCTAGAAAGATGCCTAAAAGAGTAGGTAGCAGTAGTGTCTTATAAAAACCAGCTGTCAATCACGCGTAGGCGAGGTTTCTTGATCCGTGAATAGCAGACGTTTCTTACAAGAGGATATGTCATTCTTGTGATGGTATCGCACAAAGTCCAAGAAGGCCTGCATCACCTTAGTGCGTAATTCCCAGGTTCTTCTATCGTAATCGTTCTTGTCGAGTGCAAAGTCGATTGAGTACTGCTCGGCATCTCGAATCACTCTTCTCAAGGAATCATCGTCAGAGTGAAACTCCATGACATCTAGCAACTCATCCATCGCTAGCACGCCAAGTTTAGGGTTCGTTTCCAAAGTAGGGTTCATGGTGAATGAGACATGTGTCATTCCAGTACCAGTCGATATATAGGAAAATCACACAATAGATAGCGTCGCGTCTCTTTTAGATTGCGTCGCATCCCTTTTAGATAGCGTTGCGTCCCTTTTAGATAGCGTCGCGTCTCTTTTAGTTAGCGTCGCGTCTCTTGTAAAACAATGGTTGTCAATCAAAATAGTGAGGTATTGTTCTCGAGTGTACAAAGCTAGAGCGACTCCAACACTTCACACAGTCTAGAAGCAGCAGTTCAGATGTGCAAGATGGAAACACCAATGAAGAAACTTATCAAGGGAGTCAAAGGCAAGAGAAATCATCCCTACGGCAAAAAAGAAGTTTTACTAGAAGTCAAGAAAGAAGGACTACTGGAATTCAAGAAAGAATGGAGGAAGAATCATCCCGGTCCCGTCATGATAGACGGAGTGCATTCTAAGAATGAAGGACCGAAGGAAAACTGGGCAAAGAACAAAAATGTCAAAAATCTTTCCTGGATTTGAATTCTTCAGTGCCAGTCATGCAGACCCCTATTATAATATTGCATCCTTCGGGCTTCTCAAACCCTGAATTGACATCAGAAGAACCGTTGAGACAGCTCGCTACTTTGGTGGACTCGATTAAACCTGAGTACGTGCAAGAGTGCCTCCAGGTACAACCGCAAGTACCACCCCAAGTACAGAGGAAAGAGGAAGTCATGAAGGAAGGCGAGATATCCGAAGCAGGTAATTTTCAATATGGTACTTTGGAGGAATTACTGGCCGATGTAGGAGTCTGCTACCCCCGTCTTATTCATAACGTGGGAATGGATGAAGTACATTCCCAGAAAGAATGGATACAAAACGTCTACCTCACCTATCCCATCGACAATTAATTGTCCAGTCTTCATGGATCTGAAGGATTTCAGTACCTACTACGACCAATGCCGCAGGCAGGGTCACGAGTGGTTTACCATCGACAAGATTGCTGTTATGAACTGCGAGTGCAGCGAGACTCCTACATTGGGCAAGTCTGAAAAAAATTTCAATCAATTGTATCTACGATGTCGTAGAAATTATTGTAAATTATTTCAGTGGTGGCGATTCCTCCCCAAAGAAAGAAACATGGCGATTCTCACCCGTTGATTGCATTTCTTTCTGAAGACTCTGTGACTCAGGACACCACCGAGGTCCAAGATTTGATCACCGTAACAGTGCAAGTAGGACATATGTTACGAGACGACTTGAATTTTTTTTTTGTCAACACGTGTGTAGCAGTTTGATTGATTAATTTTTATAGATCGTCAAGAGGGACTAGAAATAGCCTATTCCATGGGTAACGCGACTAAGCTGGAAGAACTTACTGAGGAGGACATCTTTGAAATAGCACAGTTGATTGGATTTTCCAAGTTTAAGAAAGTATCCAGTAGGTTAAACGTCACCGAAGACGAATTACGATGTATTAACCGCGATCTAGACTTGTACGAAGACATCTTAGATAAGTAGTGATATTTTAGAAGTATCTGAATGGATGTATAAATAAAAGGGGTGTTGTAAAGAGTTGTCTGTCATTTTATTCGAATCATGGGGAAACGCAGAAGAAGAAGAAAAAGGAAATCTAAGAAAAAACAACGAGGGGGTGCTTCTATCAGAAAAGTCAATCAATGGCTTAGAAAAGGCCCTTCTCTCACCGATAAGATAGCATATACAGCCAGTATGTTTTTATCGGGTCCCGCGCCCGGATTCGGAAAACTCGGTACCCTATTAGGAAAACAAGCTTTGAAAGGGATCGTCGATAATGTGAATCACTATAAGAAAAGGCGTCGACAAATCTCATCAGTGTTTAACATGTCTCTGTGGTAGAAACTACTTTACGTTCATTACTCTCTACTCTCCTTCTTTTGTCGGAGAATAAAAAATATCATATACACGACCAAACAAAGTCGGATATCGTATGGGTGGGTTCCTCATGGATGCGAAGTTACCTTGTTCAATTACGTAGTGAGACCACCTTTTCCCTGTCGCAAAGACTGTCTCACTTGATGTTATTCATGAGATGGTATCGGGGTAAATATACATATAGAGTGTATCGTGAACTGTACTCGCAGTACCTTTGTAAGTATTGGACGACTTACTACTGCGCCAAAGTGTGGATGACGTTAATACTTCTCAAAGTCTATTACGGAAAGCAGTGTTCAAGACAAAAACTGAATGCGTTGAATACGAATCACCTGGACATATTGGGAGTCTAGAAGGTATTCAACCGTATGCCAAAGCCCAAAAAATTCCCCTATCTCACGCCAAAAAAGAATTGGAAAGAAATTTGGCCTACACCCTTCACAAACCGCGGCGTCGCCGAGGAGAGTTTGCACCCGTGGTAGTCTTTGACATTGATGAACAATGGGTGGCCGATTTAATCGAAGTACAGACGATTGCAAAAGAAAATAAAGGCAACCGCTACATTTTAATCGTGGTAGATGCCTTTTCCAAATATGCGTGGGCTGTGCCCCTTAAAAAGAAAACGGGGAAAGAGGTGACGGACGCGTTTACCACAATCGTAAAACAAGGCAGGAAACCCCAGAAATTACAAACAGATGCCGGAAAAGAATTTTACAATAAGACCTTTCAAGCTTGGCTCACCGCACAACACATTCACCATTTTTCCACGCACGGAGATGCTAAAGCGAGTATCGCCGAACAATTCACTCGCACCTTAAAATCTAAACTGTATCGCTATTTCACTGCCGCCAATACCTTGAAATATACCGATGCCCTGCCCGAACTTCTCCATCAATATAACAACACCTTTCATCGCAGCAAGAATAAAAAGAGATACTACATACTACTCGTGCAGTTATAAGAAGAGGGTGTATCAGTAGAAACTCCTCTTCTTTTGTTCAATGAGATTTGTCATTACAAAGATTGGTTCGAGTTTACACCTTTGGACTGATACGTACAATATCCGAGGGTGCATGTTATCTTTAAGCGTTTAAGGATTTAAGGATATTCTATAGCGTAAAAGTGTCTGTGTTAGACACTGTAAAGAGAAAATCAAACAAGGGAAGGTTTGGGAGGTCATATTAAGGGTAACGAGATTAATATCTCTCTCTCTTAAATGTTTTTCCTAAGCTGTGGCAGCACCTAAAAGTTATGAAGCAGAGAATCCAGCCATTTCCTGTGAAGATATCTTAGCAAACAGACCGTAAGTTTATTCACATTTGCGGGGAGTAAGAGAATGATTGAAAAACGATTGAAAGGGCTGGAAGAACTAAAAGTAATTGTCCAACACGACAACTAGAGACAAAAGAGTAGAACTGTAGCTACGACCATTCATGATAGTTGTCCAAAGTGAGGTAATATCCATTTCATCCTCCAAATACAATTTTAGGCATGAGTATGTCTTATTTCAGAGATCCTAGAAGTGGTGCTTATTATCTCAAAACGGAGCAGGGAGGGGTAGCTCACACCTATTGTCATATGGATGTCATTCCTGAATGTGGGAGAGGAGGTTGGACGCTAGTCATGAAGATTGATGGCAACAAGGTTGGTACAAGAAACATTTTCCCTTTCGTTGACTTCCCATTATATCCGTTGTGACAAATGATTGAAAATGTTGATATCTTTCGAGTTTCAGTCACTGTGAAACATTTTGACGAATTCATCTTACACAGAAAACTGTTTGTCCCCATTAATTTAGTCGCCCACCGATATTGTTTCCATCCGCCAAATCGTAATACCAATCCAACGACATGTATCATTTCATCAAATATCTTAAAGTTCTTATTTATGAAGAAATGAAAAAACAAGCAAATGAAAACAAAAAAAATTTGGTCTCTAAATGAAGAAATGTATTTGTTTTTACTTTGCATTATCGAGTAATAAGGTTTATACACAATCTTGTGTTTCTTCGAAAGGATACCTTCTCGTACCGTTCAAACTACTGGAGCGACAAGAACACATTTAGCGAAGTTTCGGGCACAACTGGATTTGACCTTGAGGAAACAAAGATGCCGAGCTACTGGAGTAATAATTTCACTCAAATTTTCCTTGGAATGAGGGTCGGCGATCTAACAAAATGGCTAACTATCGACTTGCAAGCAACCTCATTGCATTCATTAAATGCAGAAAATATCCACAAACCGACAACTCTTGGTCGAAACAAATGGAAATCGCTTATCGATGAATCCTCTCTTCAGCAGGAATGCAACATGGAAGGTTTCAATGTGGAGTATCCAACCGCAAAAGACGACTCGGCTTTGACTAGAATTGGAATTATCAGTAACAACGAAAAAGATTGCAATTCCTGTAACTCAAGGATTGGACTTGGTTCGGGTGGCACTAGAGGTGGAATGGATGGTACCAATTCATGTGGAAATGAGGCAGGAGCTTTCAAACCAGACAACGGAGCGAAGCACATTAAAGCCAACGGCTACATCCTTGTTAAATAAATTCGTGCTTCGCTAACTAAGTGCAGAAACGCTAATAATTAACTAATAAACTGCATTTTGTTTCTTCTTTCCATTACCTTATGCATGAAACATTCGCAATATTTAGAAATTTTAAGAGCACTTCTGAGGTAGATAGATTGATTATATCAGAGGGCATGATTGTTGAAAATACCCTGGTAGAAGTCCACAAACTAGTTAGTCAGATACATCCTCGAGCAAATGTTGTTCCTCGAAACTATCACCTCCTCACTGGAAATCTAAACTGATTGAAGAGTGTCCCGCAAGGAAATATATAATCCAAAGAAATGGTCAGAACAATAATTAATACCTCTTAATATTGCTTTAATTTCAATTACGTTCGTCTAAGTGAGTATCGATATCCTCTCAAGTGTAAGCAGTTGACTCCATGATTCTTAAAAGTGGAGTGATTATCACGGAAATAAAGGCCATTGAGATTACTCCAGATTGCATTTCTTGAACCAAAAGGTTCATTAATTTCCTCAGTGGCTGGAGCTGTTTTCCAAATTCTAATCGTTGTTTTAATCCTTTGTGTAGTCGATACCAGTGCAAAAAAAGTAAGTGACGAAATCACTAGGTATACAATGAGCCTGCAAAGAAAAGTTAAATATTTTGTATAACATTTGAACTGTGCTTGACAATTACTTATCGAGGGCAATCACACCTGCAATCTTAGGTCAAAGTAACCGGCTTCCAAATTTTTATCTAATATTTTAAACTTTACAAAAGAAGTAATGCCATTTGTGGGAGTAGCAGCACAGGCTATGTCTAACGTTGTTTTTTTTGTGTGCTATACGGAAGGCTCTCTTATCTTACCTTATCTCTTATCTAATCTCCCATTAAGGTGTCGAGGTTATTGAATATTTATCAGTTTCCATATGCTTTGTAATATAAACGAGAGTCATATCACAGATGAGAGTTGTCGGTTATGCATCATAATAAAATCTTGCGACAATAACAGAATCATCATTTTTCCTGTAGAGCCTCAAAGGGAAGGTATCCTTTAGCTATCTGCAATTGCTCCTGGATCCCACGAATCGTTTTCAGTTAGGTTTAATGTTTGTTTTCGTGGTTTTGGAGAGGCTTTTGTGGAATGGCCTGTCAGATTAGGTAGGAGATATCTGATTTTATTTTCCTTCGCAATTACATATTTCTATAGACCCACATAGCTCCACGATAACGTCTAATCGATGGATAGGTACAGCTTTTGGTTTCCGAGTTCCATATAAGGGATGAAAACTATTTGCAAATCATTTAACCGAATATACTTTTTTTTATCGCCACAGGTTATAACTTTCACATCAAACTCTTTTCTCTGATAACATCTTCTATCCGAATGAAAAAAGAAATGAGTGGACGTCTTGAAAGCTAAGCCTTTACCTCAGTTAGCTATCTTTTGATATCAGTGGGAATTGTATTTGACGTTAGATTACTTCATGAAGTCAATGAACTAGCGTCAAAAACTGCAACATAGGCTCTCAGCCTTTTTGTCTCGCAATGGAGCTCTCTGTCAAGTGAAGGCCTTGGAAGAAACCACATATATGGCTATATTCTGCGCAATTCTTAGCAATCCATAATTGTTAGTCTGATGTTTTAACTCAATCTATCTCTAATCAACTAGTTTTTCGGAGTTTGAAGAGCCAGTTGCAAACAAGGCTCTCGGAAATCACGTGATCAGCACCGAGCAGAGACAGCAAAGAGTTTTCAAATACAATATCTTGCGGAAGTCACGTGTGAACCATACAATTTTGGTCCAAACGAGAATGGTGATCACGTGTGTGAGCTGAGTGATTCTGATGGTATCCGAGATCCAGGTGACTTGGTCACAGGGCAAGACTTCCTCTACCGCGCAACAAAGGTATCATGGAGAGGGAGTGTGTTGAAAACAAACATAAACAAACATAGAGAAGATTTGTTTATTGAATATAAGACTGAAATTCTTATCGTTTGAAAGACGGAAAGTTTGCTTAAACTTTTGCGACAGCTTAAACTTAAACTTAAACTTTAATGATAAATACTCCCAAAAAAAAAGGTTTTTCAGTAGCTATTTACAAATATGAGTGCTAACTATATCTGACAAGTCATTGTTAAATTCTAAACTTTAACTGTCAGCTATGAAAACTACATGTATAAACTTAAGTCGTGTGTGTAGTTTAAGAAAACTTTTGCTTATTTTTATATTTAGCCTTTGCTCATTTCTCTCTTGCTTGCAAAATTCGGGAAATATAGTGAGCTATAATGTAATAATGCTTTATCAAGTTATCCTGTTGAGGCTTTCCAGAATTTAATTACAATTTAAGAAATTATTTTAAAAGAACAAAACTCTAGCAATATCATAATGCACATAATCATTATATTTAAAAATATATTGGTACTCCTTAATACTCCTTAAAACTAGTTTAAAACTTGGAAAAGAGTCAATACTTCTGACGCTCTCGGGTAGATTATTCCATACTCCAACAGCTCTATAAAAGAAACTACGCTGACCTGCAGGTAAGCAGTGCTTCTGAATCTGCAACAGATTCTTATTTTTAGTGTTGCGGCCGTGGATGTCAGATCTAATGATAAACCTGTACGACGGAGCTAGACCTTTGAGACACTAGAAGCCATGGCAACATCTCTTGCTCTTAGCATCTGACGCACTGGAAGCCAGACCAACCGTTTTAAAGCTGGCGTTATATGATCGTATTTCGTAATCTTAGTTATAACACATGCGGCAAAGTTTTGCACGTTTTGTAATTTTGTAGCGATTTTCCTTGATGTGTTACACCATACAGAGGAATAACAGTCCAGCCTACTGAAAACTAAAGCATTTACAACTTTTATAAGACTGCTAATCAAGAATGTATTTCACTCGACTTATCTGACTTACACTGGTGGTGCATTTGACAAAAATTCAGTGGCATGCTCTTTATAAGATAGAGTCCAATATGATTCTGCAAAAGTGCTTAAAAGCCAATTGGATGTAAGGCTGTTTTTTTGAAGATATTGCTGATATTTTAAACCTGCCAAGAGTTGTGTATACATTAATATTGGAATATTTCGTTACTTAACTGAAAACTTTGGCTAGTTAATAGTGAACTTTACTACCTTTTTTTAAATTCATGTCTATTGGTCTTTTGGGCATCCCACGAAATAGCCTACTAGTTGTCTCTTTACATATTCTAAACATTATCTTCTTTTCAATCTTACATAAGAGTCCATGCGGTGCCGCCCAGTGCCCTGTGAATTCCCAGTTCGGTGACATGCTCATTATAAGTTAGAGCAGAGTCCATTATAATCATGTAATAGCGCCTAGAAACCAATTGCGATTGGTTAGACGTTTTGTAATATAAAATCGTAGTTATCAACTGCAAGGATGTTTTTTGACGATAGTGCTAATATTTGAAACCTGCCAAGAGTTGTGTATACATTAAGATTGGGATATTTTGCCACTTAACTGGAATTTTTGACCAACTGATAGTAAATTTTATCACCATTTTCAAAATGGCATCCCATGAAATAGCCTACTAGTTGTCTCTTTATATACTCTAAACATTATCTTCTTTTAGATCTTACATAAGAATCCATGCGGTACCGCCCAGTGCCCTGTGCACTTCCAATGCTTTTCGGATTTTGAAAACGACGATGATCTCTGTGTATGTCCACCAGGATTTACTGGAGACAAGTGCGAAACAGGTGAGTGTCATGCATAGGGCTACGCTCATGGCAGAATCCTGATATTTTTTCCCCTTTTTGGTTTTCAGAAGGAATGCTCTTTATTACTTCATTCTATAATTTGGAAATAATGAGTAAAAATTCCCCCAGAATATTATAAGATTTCGAGATTACATAGGAAAACACCCCCAATCAAAGATGGGTTGGACGGAAACTCTAGAGGATTAAAAAGTTTCATTGACTTACGACATCAGTGGTACTTATGAAGCTTAATACTTCAGATGTGAACGAGTGCACAGGGGGAAATTGTGCCTATCACGTGAACGATTTATGTAACAATACTAAAGGGTCGCACAGCTGCTGGTGCAAGGATTGATATAAAGGCGATGGTTTTCTGTGTGAAGGTGAATATTTAGTGTGTTTTCTTCCAGTTGGAATGTAAATTAATCTCTTCCCTCATTATCTAGATTTGATATAAGGTTTTCACAGCTCTATAGGTCATAAACGGGATACAGTGAGCCGACTGACTAACTTCCTTCGCTTTTAATTTTCTTCCCTTGTAAAAATTCTCTTTACTTGCTGGATGCATTACCAATTCAAGCGAATGCTAAAACCTTGGTTTATAAATGATGGAGTAAACGTGGTGAACATCTCTCGTTTTTTGCTTGGTTGTTTGTGTTCTTTTTAGAGCTAAAGAGCTGCTCCGAACTACTACAAGAAGGCTAGAATAACAGTGGGGTATATGATCAATCCTAATGGCGGCAGTCCAATCCAAGTGTTGTGTGATATGAAAACGGACGGTGGAGGTTGGACCGTTTTTGCAGAAACGCTTGGGCGGCTCTGTTGACTTTTATCTTAGATGGGAATCCTACAAAAACGGCTTTGGGAATTTGAGCGGCGAGTTCTGGCTTGGGAACGACAACCTTCACCATTTAACAGCCGCTGATGAGGTCATGCTGAGAGTTGACCTTGAATATTTTGAAGGGAATATCAAATTTGCTGAGTACGAGACTTTTAAGGTGGCAGATGAGGCAGATATGTACCGGCTTTTGATGGGAAAGTACAATAACGGCACCACTGGCGACTCGATGAGAAATGGCAAACATAATTTAAGGTTTGAGAGTTATAAAATCTTTTCTTCAGTTTTAAGTTAACATTTGTTGTCATCGTAGCCTCTCTTTACTCATCTTTAACTTTTAGTGGCATGGAGATTTCCACAAAGGACAAAAACAACGACAAGTATGAAAAAAGCTGTACCCAGACGTTTAAAGGAGGCTGATGGTACAGTGACTGCCATGGAAGCAATCTCAATCGTCTTTATCTTCGTGGTGAGCATTCTACATTTGCGAATAGAGTTAATTAGTTCCACTGGAGGGGATATTACTATTCACTTAAAACGCTGAGATGAAATTAAGGCCACCTCGATTCTAAACGTTTATTTTTGTTTCTCGGTGAGTGAGTTCTAAAATGTAGAGCCATTCTGTGCTGATTTATTTGACTTCATAACTCAAAAAATAAACATATTTAATTCGCATTGGATGCAGTTCATTCACAAAAATATCTACGAGGAGTGGAAAAATTAGCTGGCTCACCTCTCCTGAAACATTAATCTTTAGTGAATCTCTGAGAAGTTAATTGAAAGTCCTTCCCTTTTCGCCTTATAATTGTTTGTTTCTCCCTTAGTAAAGTTTCGATAATCCGAATTTCAATGTAAAACTTGAATACAATCATAACAAAACCAAAAGTTGCTATACCCATGAACACTCATGTATTCATCTGTTAAATTGGACAGCAAAGGTCTTGTTACTCTCCACGATTGTTCACACTTTTCTAGTACTTTTATTTATCTCCCCTCGCCCTCATTTTAATTTTGCTTGTCGTTCATAGAATGACCAGTAACCTCTTGCCAAAACTTTGAAACAAATTTCGTTAAAAAAGGCTGTTTGTTCATGGTGCTGAAGTACAATAATAATAAAGTATCATTGCTTGTGTGACGATGTTGACACTTATGATATGAATCACGACGTTTCGACTGCATGCTCCTAATTTTCATCAGGCGATAAGTCGACTGGTTTCGGGTTTTGTTATAAAGCAGAATTTTCCGCTGTAATTCGTTGGTTTCCACAGCTGTGGTCGGTGCGTTTTATCCTCTTCGTTCGTGAGTCGTTCCCTCGGCGGTCCGCTGTCGCACGGCCCTCGAGTCGGCTGTGCTTTTTGATCGTGGGCATCCATGCTTCTGGAATTTCTATTCCACTGTCCTTGTTAATGTTTTCTGGGTGAAGTCTTATATGAGTAGCCTCTTTGATTTTTACCAGTGAGGATCACAATCAGTAAACTTAACCTCATTCCAAAGCGGTTCGTGTCCGGTATTTTCCAAGCTTAGGCCAAAAAAAATTGGCAAAACTGACTTTAACTAAAGCTGTCTGCCCTTGTTTTAAGTATAAAATGATGCAAAATAATCTCAACATCTGTTTTGAACGCGAGATCGTTTTCTGAAAGGTCCAGAGAAGGATAATCGATGTGTATGTTTTGTCACTGGCAAACTGAATCAATTTATATTTCTATTGTTTACATCAACTTAATTCCACTGTAAATTAAAACCGTCATCGTTAGTGAATTAACAAATTCAGCCAATCAATCAGACTCACTCAGTTATGATTACAATTTCTCTGAGCCACCCTTCATGGTTCTGTGAAGTTTTAAGACTGGCATCGCTCTTCATCCACACATTCTTATCGACAAGAACTTTCCAAATTCGTTTCTGTTTCTTTTTTTGTCATGCTTCCGCTCAATTTTCGCCCATCTATACTGTTAGAAAAATTAACAGCCGTACTTTAAGTCTGGCTCTAAGATGCAGCTAATGCCATGCTGTACACAAAGTTACAGAAAAGAAATGCCGTTCAGAGATGCATACTCTACCGGAGGGATTTACCACTGCAAGTGGTAAATTTATAGGGACGAATAAATAGAGGTCCCGTCTCCTGCAGGGTTAGGGGTAGGAGACGTCAATTTCCCACTCACGAGATTACTGTGTGATGGATGTCCTCCCCTGAGGTGGATGGTGGGTACAAAGGTCAATTGGGACGAAACTTCTGTTCCTTTCTCCTGCCATTCCCGTGGCGAATGAACTAAATTCTAAATTCTAAAATTCTAAATACAAGTAGTTTTGACGGGATACCCGTTTAAGCTTAATGAGATATGCTTGAAAAGATTTCATAGAAACAAAGGATTGATTTGCCTGTGAATGAGAATTTATGCTCATTACTCAACAAAGGCGTAGACCCGCTGAGTTTGAGTTTAAAGTGCACGAATTTCAAAGCTACACGTTTTTGGCGAGTGTTTCACTCGAAAACGTGACGTTTTCAAGTGAAACACTCGCCAAAAACGTGTCTTTGAAAAGATTGTCTTTGTGAGTTGACTGTCTTTGTGAGTTGACTGTCTTTGTGAGTTGGTGCGAATGAGTGCTGAAAGACAATTTAAGAGTGAAGATATTTTTTCGTGGTTTTTGGGTGATTTTCGTATTCCATTTTCAGACATGACGATTTCGAGATGGCTGATCGTAGCTATGTGTAGGACGCGCGTCAACTGTGAAACTAGTAATAACCAAGCCCATTGTAGAGAGTCCGTAGTTCAGAGCATCGCAGAGCGGAATCCGACTCGATGTTCGATTTTTTAAGGAAGACTCAGAATTTTTGCTTTGTCGTTCGTTCGTGACAAGAAAAGAAAACTTTGTAATATATATACATTTTTTTATTTTGTTTTCCAGGGACCCAGCATGGGAGTAAAGTTTCCCCCGGAGGCCTAGCATGAATGTGCTTGGAAATATAAAAGAAAATGCATCATTATGATAACTAAATTTTAATATACCAGCCAGTCTTATCACAGACAAACCTTGTCGATTCAATAAATATATGAAGTTCATATATTTTTTTTTATTCATTTATTTTTTTTTGTGATGCATAACCTTGTCGGTTATGCATCACAATAGAGCCTTACGGCAATAAAGGAATACGATTGAACCTGTAGGGCTACGAAGGTGAGGTTTCCTTTAGCTACTTACAATACATCCTTGCCTCCATGAATTGTTTTCAGTTATGGATAATTTTTGTTTTCGTGGTTTTGGAGGGGCTTTCGTGGATTGTCCTCTCAAATATAGGTAGGAGGATCGTGATTTTATTTTTCTACACAACTTTTTATTTCCATATAGATAAAGTTAAGTCTACGATAACAACATACCGATCGAAAGATAAGTGTAGGTTTTTAGTTTTTTGAGTTTCATGTTTCATGCTACCATTTGCGAATTATTTTGAATCTATTTTCACTAGCATACTGTTTTTTATCTTCCATCTGATCTCCAATGATAACTAGTAGTTTTTAATAAAAAAAGATTGAATAAGGAGGCCTTTCGAAAGCGAACCTTTAACTCAAATCATAATATATTTAATTTTATTTTCTTTCTCTTTTTAGCCGGTTTTTTACCAAATCATGATTGGGTGATTATTTTCTGAACTTTACAAAATCGGTGCACCGGCTAGATGTCAAGAACTGAAATTTGGGCTTTTAAACATTATTGTTTTGTTGTCAAGTAAAATCGAAACGTTTCTATTAATAAAGATACCATAAAAGGAATCATAGATTTTTCACGATTGTTTGAAATCAATAATTGATAGGTGTTCGGTGTTGTCAATTTGAAATAGTTCCATGCATAACAAAGGAGTTTCAAGAGCTACTTGCAAACAAGGCTCTCCTAAATCACGTGATCAGCACACCGAGAGCAAAGACAGCAGAAAGTTGTGAAATACAATGTTTCATGGAAGTCACTTGTGAATCATACAACTTTGGTCCAAACGAGGAGGGTGATCATGTGTGTGAGCTGAGTGATTCTGATGGTGTCAGAGATCCAGATGACTTGGTCACACGGCAGGACTTCCTCTATCGCGCAACAAAGGTATCGTGGAGAGGGAGTGTGGAGAAAAGCATAACATGAATTTGTTGATTTTTTTTTTGCGACAAGAAATGGCTCAGAACCTCGCATATCTCAGAGAAGCCTCTTGACAACGATAGATTTTGCATTTAGTAGCTCAGTTTCTTTGTTATTTTACATCAACAAAGTTTCTCTAACTTTGTATTTCGTTGTTGCTTGCTTCAAGCTCGCAAAACATGGTCACTATAGTGACTTGCGGTCATCATAAAGCGTTTGGAGAGGCGATTGGGCTAGGGTAGAGGAAGCGTAAATTTAGCAGCTATGAAAGATATTGCTCTTATCCTACCAAGAGTTGCGTGCACGATAATATTTGGAAAATGTTCGACATTTAACTAGAAACATAAACCAAACAATAGAAAAGGCTATTTCCGTCTTTTCTGTCTTTGTTCCTTTATTTATATAAAAAAGTGTCTTCTGAACATTTTTTCGAAAAGGCCAATAATTTGGTTTTTTGTTTAATCTACGCATTATTTTATTTTTTATCCTATTAAAGAATTCATGTGCTACCGCTCAGTGTTCTCCAAACTCACGATGATATTCAGATTTTGAACACGAAACTTATCTCTGCGTTTGTTCACCGGGATTTACTGGGGACAAGTGTGAAACAGGTGAGTGATAGAGATAAGTTTGGCATCGCCGATTACAGAATCCTGTGATCTTTTCGTTGTTTTCGATTAGTTTTTTGACGAGCTTTATAGCATCTACAATAAATGAATAATTCCCCCCTCGCCCCCGACTGAGAATATAACACGGAGAACACTCAGTTGCTTCACAAATTACGCCTGGTCTAAAATGGGTTGGAGGGGGAATATAAAAACTCAATTTCATTGACTCCACGGATCAGTAATGCTAGAGGTAGCTTTTAAAATATTTTGCAGACGTGGACGAGTGCACAGAAGGAAATCATACCTGTCACATGAACGCCTTATGCTACAATTCTGAAGGGTCGTATAGCTGCTGGTGCAAGGATGGATATAAAGGCGATGGGTTTCTATGCGAAGGTGAATAGTTTGTTAGTTTTGTTCCAGATGGACTATAAAGTCATCCCTCTTCTATCTAGGTTTGGTGCCTAACACAAGGTCAAAGTTTTCAGCTCTATCGTTCATGAGTGGGATACAGCTAGCCGATTGACAAACTTTCTTGACTAAACCTACGCTGATAATTGATGGAGAAAATGCGGTAAGCCTCTCTTAGTTTTCGTTTGTCTGTATTTTGTTAGAGCGAGAGAGCTGCACCGAACTTCTTCGAGATGGCTGGAATTCCAGTGGCGTATATACCATCAATCCTGTTGGCGGCAGTCCAATCCAAGTGTTATGTGACATGAAAACGGACGGTGGAGGCTGGACCGTTTTTCAGAGACGTTTCGACGGCTCCGTAGACTTCTATCTTGGATGGGAATCCTACAAAAATGGCTTTGGAAATCTGAGTGGTGAGTTCTGGCTCGGAAACGACAACCTTCATCGCTTAACATCTGCTGATAACGTCATTTTGAGAGTTGACCTAGAGGACTTTGAAGGGACCATTACCTACGCAAAGTACACGACGTTTATGGTGGCAGATGAACGTGATAAGTACCGGCTCAAGATTGGAGGATACAGTGGCACTGCTGGCGACTCTATGGGTACAGAACCACATCAAACACAGTAAGAAACCCTTAATTTCCAAGTCTAGTTCGAATTTACCTTTTAAAGGAACCTTAACGACTTATCGGTGCTAGATTGGATTTGCAGCTGAAGAGCTTTTACATTCGCAAAATAATATAAAAAAAATCTCAGACGTCTTTGTTTAGTTTGGAAGTTCGCCATCTTACTGGTGTTCCTCGCCGTGTTAGGTTCGAATCGTTCTGCATAATTAAATAAGACCAACAAAAACTGCAAAGTGCCGAGTTGCTTCTCTCTCTCCCAGCGTTCTAGATGACTGTCTGGTTACAACTACCATTATCATGAGAGGAATCCCCGTATCAATAAATAACAAACCCATTAACGCTTTCGTTATTGAAATTTGAAGGTACACAGTGGAAAAAGGGACCATAGAACTTATACAACGCATGATAGAAATCTGGATGGATTAAACGAATCACTCTTTTTAAAAGTTGAATTAAAATTTAAGAAATAGGTAACTATGAATAAAAAGGCAGTAAATCTTAAAAGAAAAATTATTCTCATATTTCCCATTTCCCATTCTTCATTTCCTCGCCTTTAAGAACACCCTTTAAAAAAATCAGTAAACAGATAGTTAAAAGAGACTTTCCTACGTCACAAAGAAACTAAACTGATCCACGTGCAATTGTAAACAATATTGGCTGGTGATACTTTGAAGCTGATGGCTAGCAGCGATCAAAATTTCAGTTAAAATGCTGATAACGGAGATGAGAAGTTGAATAAATCTTTTCTGGGTTGCGTAATAAAGGTGCTTTCTCCTCATTATAGATCGCCGTATGGGAAAAATACCGATGCTTCAGTTAATTACAACTGAGTGTTTATCGTTACTGACTTTATGCAATTTATCAGAGTAACTTAGCATACGTAGACTAAGAATATGGTACAAACAAGCTTACATAAGATGTCATTTCATTTCAGCAATATGCAATTTTCTACGAAAGACCAAGATAATGATCTTGGTCAACACGTGTCCAACTGCGCTGAAAACTACAAGGGAGCCTGGTGGTACAACGACTGCCATTCGTCCAATCTGAACGGATTGTATCTCAATGGTTCCCATGCCTCTTTTGCTGATGGAGTCAACTGGTACACTTTCAGGGGTTATAAATACTCACTAAAACGTACCGAGATGAAAATAAAAACGGTCGGACAATGAAACAATTTGAACTTGAACTAGCGCCAAACCTACGTCAGCACGTAATTAGACAGAAATAGATATACTAATTGTATCAGAGAACAAAATCACAAAAGGGTCAGCAAGAAGTCCGCACGCATCGTTAAGAAGAAACATAATCGACTATTTGTTGTTCTATTAACGAACCCACCCCTAGCAAATTATCAATGTAAACTAATGGTAGAGGGTCTCGTATGTGTGTCCATTGGGAGACGTCTCTCGCAAAGATTCTTAAAAAAAGTACTGAACGGCTAGAGCATACACAATAATAATAAAAAAAGTAGTCCAGATTAATTATATTTCCAATGGAGGTTCTATGTATTCGGATTCGATTTTTCCAAGCCATTCAGTTCAACTTTCAGCATGAATCAGGAATCGAACTTCAGAACTTCGGATTTCGTGCAACGATGCTCTACCACTGAGCCACAGAGAATATATGGTGAGCAAGGCCCATTATGAAGTTCATATATCATATGCTTACTGCATACTGCTTGGATCGGCCTTTACATAATGTTCGTTTCGATCTAAGAATTGCGGCGAGACTGCTGATGGCTTGCTAGATGTGCACGGCATACATATATCTAATGAAGAATTTACTAACATTTAAACTACAATGGGAATGATTTTCCGTAATTCGTTGTTGAAGCACCTGCTTCAAAGCACAGGCCTAGAATGTTATGAATCAATTTGCACCTGGACATTCCACAGTGATAACCAGTGATAACACCATACCAGTGATAACACCATGCCAGTGATAACACTATACTTTGATGTTTTATACTTGTGAAAGGTATATACAAATTGGTGCAAGAATGTAGATAGATGTGACGTAAGAAAGATCTTCATTTGCGTGTTTAGAAAATTGTCGTTATGTTGGAGTAAAAAATTAAAGAATAAAAAAGAGAACTGAAAAACCTTACGAATGAAAAGAAATATTTAGTCTACTATCTCTGTTATTTTGAGACAGTAATTAGATGTTAAGGATTCCAGCTGGCAGAAGCAAACAATTATCAGCACCTTGCCAAGTTCATTTTCTCATCAACTTACTATTTCAATTAAGAAACGAGCTTTGAAAAGAGATGTGACATACATATTCTTCTTTTAAATGCATTTGCTAGGATTTATGTCGTGAGGGTGGCGTGTTTATAGAGCAACCTCACATTACACTCAAAAATTGAATGGTTTAAGTTCATCATAGTTATGATTGGTGAACCAGCAGTTCATTATGAAAACCTTAACGATGAATAAATCCTGTGAGTCCACCCGGAATAAGAATGAGAGATTCACAACGCAAAAGTCGAGGGTTGTGTCAACATCGAACTAAGTCAAGTAAGCAAGTCAACTTTATTTAAAGAGGGTGTACACACAACAGCTTACGCTGACAAACCAGTGGCCCTCGAAACTAAGGATTAGTAAGTAATACGTGCAAGTCTAGAATTAAAATTGGAACTAGCCTAACAAAGTAACTATTAAAAACAAATATAAATAGAATATATAGAATAAAACATACATTGCAATGTAACCTCAAAAGAATCAATGTCTCTCTAAGAATCAATAAAATAATTTCTCAAATCAATTCTGAAAGAGGAAGTGCTGCGTTTTTTCTTATGCTCATTTGGCAAACTTGACGCTAATAACTTGAAAAGAACTAAAAGAACACAAACTATGTTCTTGTTCTGGCTCTCAGTCTCTTTGCCAGCAACGATGGTATTAGGACTTGTTCGGGTAAATACAAATGATTTACATGCCATAAACTTTGCAGTGGAGGTCAGGGGACATAAACTTATTGGAAGGGTTATTGAGGAGACAGAAGTTGATTCAGAGGATAAATGCCAGCTGCAATGTGTAGCTAAAAGCCGTTGCCTTTCTTACAACTTTGGACCAGCAGAAGACTGGAGGAGATTTAAATGTCAACTAAGCGACTCTGATCGATTTTTTGCAGTGGATAATTTTATTCAAGATGACGAATTTTTGTACTGGGGAATACAGGTATTACGTAACTTGGTACAATATCAAAGGAAAAAATTGAAGAAAGAAAAGGTTTTAGCCATTATTTATTTCTCATAAACAGTCTCACCAGATTTGAAGTATATTTTACAAGTTTTGGTAGCCTTAGCACTCAGCTTTCATTAAAAGACATGAACATATCAATATCAAAATATCTTAGCACCAAAGTCATATCTTCTGTAAGAAAAGCCTAACGGTACAATTTTCAGAGCCGCCTGAGTAATCAATATTTAATACTTGTTTCCTTACACAAAAGGTCTTTTGGATAGGAGAAAAGGACACTTTATTAGGCTGTCGATTTTTCAAATTTTATCTCGTTTGGTGTGAAACTTCAAAGCTGTTATTGTGTAACTTTAAGTTGGTTTATTTCTCTTGACACAAGGAGGGAAAAATTACTGAATGAGGATTGGTTTGTGACCTTTCAGGGCGAAGTCACATGCAGTGTCAATTGAGGGGGATTTAACCCCAGGAGCTTGAACAATCTAACACACATTGATCGTTTGAAATAATTCCACAGAAATCAAGTTAAATCAATCAGAATGTTTATTGGAAGAAGCGGCGAATCAAATAGATGACAAAATAGAGGTTGTAGTTGTCTGGTTCGAATTTGATCTTACTCCTGCGAATAGCAATCGATAGAAAGATAGCTTTAGGAACTTTCGACAGCGAGAGGACGACGGATCACGTAACTCAACAGATAAAAAGTAATAGTGGCTGATTATAGCGATTTCAAAGGTTATGTAACGAAATTTGATTCCTGGCAATCATGGCGTGGATAATAAAGCTTAAAAGTAACAAAACTGATAACAAGTATTAACTAAACAACAAAAATGAAACGTGTAGCGCAAGTAACATGGTTGAGACAAAGGGCATTTTTCATTGATTTTTATATCTTCCCTGGGCAAAATTACTCGAACTTTAGACGTTTTAACTTTGCCTCAAATTTTATAAACTCACTGACGGCGAACGTTTCGTTAGCAGGGCTGGTTTCATTGTTTTGGCGTTGTTGTGCAAAAATGTAATTTCATGGAGCTGATTTCTGCCTTTTACAGTTCGTTGAAGCTGCGTGAACTCTGAAATGACTTCTTAGAGCGTGTGTTTTGATCTTCTTCTTCCCTTTGTATGAATAACAAATAATCGAGTGTGTTTTCTACAACTTCTGAAAACACAAATAATTTTAACCTCTAATTTTATTCGACCCCATGGGATAGCCTACACAGATAGAGGGGTCGTGTGAGACGAGTGGTTCTGTTTGCGGCAAAAAAGGAATCTGCATCCCTGACGATCAAGGCGGCGGTAGCTTAAGATGCAAATGTGAAGATGGCCACACAGGGCCAACATGCGGTGAGTATTCGTACTGTTTTGTTATGTAAACAGTCGATAGAAACCACGATCTCAGGCACAATCTTTGAAAAGCTTTAAGTTGTAATTTGCGAATCCGGCGCCCTACCGTTGAGCAAGGTTTTCCTTTTTTTCTTTTTCGTGTTATTGCTTAACGTTTACTTGTTTGCACATCTAGCTGCTTTAAAGCCAAAAAGTTGCACCAAGATCCTTCAAAACGGTTGGAATTCCAGTGGCGTATACACCATCAATCCTGATGGTGACGGCCCAATCCAAGTGCTATGTGACATGACCACGGATGGTGGAGGATGGACCGGCTCCTTTGACTTCTATCTTGGATGGGATTCATAGAAAAACGGCTTTGGAAATCTGAGTGGCGAGTTCTGGCTCGGAAGCGATAATCTTCATCGTTTAACGGCCGCTGATGACGTCATAATGAGAGTTGAGCTGGAAGACTGATGACACAGTCATCTACGCTGAGTACATGAGTTTTAAGGTGACAAACGAGGCTGATAAGTACCGACTTTTGATTGGAGGATACAGTGGCACGGCTGGCGATTCTGGGTCATTTGCATCACAATAAGAAACCCTCAGTTAATAATTTTAGTATAAATTCAGTTTTAAAATTTAAATCATGATCCTCAAAGAGTGGATGTCATATGTATGGCTGGTGAGTCAATGGCATACCATAGATGACAACGGTGTTCGTGTTAACAAAGAAAGTATCCCTCACTAGCTGAGGGGAGCACGTTGTAATTAGCGGGTAGATCGTTAGTAAACTGACACCGATGGAAACTTAAACACTTATCAGGCTTCGATTGTATTAGCTGTGGTTCAACTCACCTCCTTCCCGAGGTAACCCTGTGGGTAATAACCGTGGGTTATTACCCACAGGATCGCTATGGATATGGTTATTACCCACAGGGTAATAACCATATCCATAGCGATTTCGACAGCTATTAGCTGTGGTTACACAGCTATTAGCTATGGTTACACTAGACCTTTTGCCCACGAGAATGTGAGACCTTACCCACGGGAAGTCTGTGTTTTGTGTGTGACCTCTATTCCCACAGTGAAACTTACCAAGGGAAATCGCTATGGATACATCAAAAAGAACAAAAGAATTACCCATGACGTTTCCCGAGCCAAGTCGTAGGGTTTAGCAGTCGTTTTTCTAACCACAAGAGTAGTTCAACCAGTCGAATGGAAGAAAATAGTAAATCCGGAAACCACAGCACATGCTGGGCATTTTTGTGGTGTTGCGCTGAAATCGCGGCAAATATCCTCGCAATTACCAAATTCAAGACACGCGGCATCAAACATGGCCAACTTTCGAGGTTCACATTAAGTATGTTTCACTCGTCTTTGTACTGAATACTCCAATAAAAACCATAAGTTTCGCGGTTTGTGTTCTCCATGATGAATTAATTTCCCGCCAAACACTGCTAGGTCAAAAGTTGACCTCTGGTAATTATTTGCGATGTAACCGGAGGATTAAACCTAACCGGAAACCCAAACCCATCCCAACCCAAGGTTATTAACCACTGGGTTACCTCAGGAAGGAGGTGAGTGTAATCACAGCTATTGTATACCTGAAGAGATTAGACGTTCGCACAAAAAGTCATGTTTATTTTGGAAGTTTCATGCCTCCCATTTAATTTCCAGACAATTTCGGAAATTGCAACTACATTTACATGCCTGGGATTTACGTCCGACAAAAAACTGCACGGCTTTCAGGTTATCTCTCTCTCTATCTCCGCTGTGTTTGGTTTCCTTTTTGCGGCGCCTATCATCATGAGAAAAACTCTAGTTTCCTTGAATTGTCAAGAAAAAGGTGTTATGTTGTGAAATTTCAAGATATTTCTATTGAAACAGAAGCCATACGGCTGTTTAAAATTTGACGTTTAAACGAATGGGTTTTACATAGCCGTTTGAAAGCTGAAATAAATAAATATCAAAATAAAGAGTCTATTACAATGCGAGCTGATTTTGAAAATACAATAAACTGAGAAACAAAAAAGATTATTAAAATAGGGAGTAGAGTCCTATATTGTCTATTTGTGTTTCTTACTGGGTGCATATCGCTCCTGTCTCAATGAAAATTCCTCCAAGTAACTCTATTACACTAAGGTGCATAGATTTTGAACAAAAATTTCCCTACATATACGTATGGTACAGAGAAGCTTACACGAAAATCTGTTTCATTTCAGTAACATGCCCTTTTCTAAAAAAGATCACGACAAGGATGTTCTTAGCTTGGTGAGCTGCGCCCAACATTACAATGGAGCCTGGTGGTACGCTAAGCGCCATTACTCCAATCTGAACGGATTGTATCTCAACAGCTCCCATGCCTCTTATGCTAATGAAGTCAACTGGTGCACTTTCAGGGGCCATCATTGCTAACTAAAACGCACTGTGTTGAGAGTAAGAACGGAGGCATAGGATGCTGTCTACGTTAGAGGGAACGGCAAGGAAATGATTTGAACTTCAACCTGCACTAGGCCTACCTCAGTAAGCAAATAAATTGAACTTTTCTTCGGCTGATAACCTTCAATACAATTCATACCGACAAACCAGTAAAAAAAGAGTAGCCTTATGTTAACGTTCTCATAAGTTTATGCATAAAAACCGCCTGCAACATGAATTACTTCACTGAACTGTCTGGAATTTTTTTTTTGTTTGTTTTTTTAAAGACAACGAAGACTTATGAAATGTAAGTGTTGAAAGTAACTTTTAGTGGGATGGACTGATTCATTGTTCGCGTAACCATAAGAATAATGTTAAAAACAAGGCTTAAAATTGTAACTTAAATTATCATTTAAGATTTGGCAACCAGGATTCTCTATGCATCATTTGCACTGATATAATAACATTATGTGGAGGTATTGTGAACCATTGAAGATGAAAAGTCCACTTGCCACAAATCCCAGGTATATGAAAATTAGTGACGAATTTCTTTCCTCCCGTCAGGCTAAGCGAGTTTTCTGAGTTTCGTTTCTCCACATTGTCCGTTCAGTCAATCAGTTCACAATCAGGTTATTAAAATTCTTCAAACTTGTTGATTATAAAGCATAAGAAACCTCGATTAAAACTCCAAGAATTGGTTAACTCTGAATCTGATAAGGAAGTGAAAGCGTTCCGAAACACCTTGTTGTGTATTAGGGTTCAATATATGCTACTATAGAGTAATGCGTGCACAGATCAAGTGCTCTGCACAACTGCTTTTTTAGAATACTGATGAACTTAATATACAATGATAAATATATGAATAGTCAAGTGACTGCGGTTAAGGTGTGCTAACCAATAGAATTAAGATTATGTAATAACTATGGTATATATCCGATGAGAACAACACCACACGCGCCTCAAACAGGTATAGGCTGATGCTTTGTTTTTGTTTTTTTTTTGTTTGTTTGTTTTGTTTTGTTTTTTGTATTATCGATTTCAATTAATGGATGCTGTGTTCAGCCATTGTAGCCACCATTAATCAGACTAGCTCACAAAAAAAGGATGTACTTACATAACGCCCCTTTTAGCCTCTGTGACAACTATTGCTATAAACAGAGACGCTCGAATGATAACAGTAAACTTTGAGGCCGTTAACTTTCTTAGAGATTTAAGAGGAAAATAGAAGAAGATTTATTGAATTATCTTCGACTGCAAAGTGCTGAAAAACGTTTATGTCTGTCGAACAACTTTGAATGCAGTAACGGCAAGAAATTGTATAAAACTTCAACTGAGCGAATCTGATCGATCTGATAGGCTGAACAATTTTGATAAAAATAACGGATTTCTTACCGTCGAATAAATTAAAATTTGAGCCAATTTGTTTAATAAAAAATATTTGTATTAAGGAATCAATGAAATTTTGTTAAACGCGTTTTCTTGTCAAGAAAGCTGACATATTTATCAATTCCGTTTACCTTCCCAGTTTAATCTATTAAAAAACTCTAAAACTTCATATAAAACTAAAAACTCTATTATTTGAAGGGTAAATTTAGTCAGAACCGAGATCTTACCCTACTTGTAATTTAATTGGTTTATGGAAGCACCAATTTCGATTCACAAAACTATCAATACTTGATGAGTAAGAACACATTTGTTTTATATAGTATGCAGATATTAAATAATCTGTGAAAAAACTTTTGTCTTCATCATGTTGCACTTTTATAGCCCTCTGATGTATTTCGTTAAATCAGTTCACCTTTCATTCCTTTCTAATATTCTTATTAATAAGATCCAGATATTTTCATTATTAGTCGTGAGTTTTAGTGTTTTTTTTTTTTTGCTTAGCCAAAACAGGCAATCCCTTGTGACAAACACCAGGTACTTTGAGATACAATGAATATATCATGAAGTTCATATATTTTGAGCTGCGGTATTAGATACGTATGATGCACGATCCTCGCAGTAGATAGCGCTATTTATGCAATAGCGAAAATCAGACCTGAAAAAAATCAGGCCTGTACGGGACTCGAACCTTTGACCGTCGAATAAAAATAAAATTTGGGCCAATTTGTTTAATAAAAAATATTTGTATTAAGGAATCAATGAAATTTTGTTAAACGCGTTTTCTTGTCAAGAAAGCTGACATATTCATTAGTGGTTCGAGTCCCGTACAGGCCTGATTTTTTTCAGGTCTGATTTTCGCTATTGCATAAATAGCGCTATCTACTGCGAGGATCGTTCATCATACGTACCAGGTACTTTCTTACATGAACCAAGCTTAAGCTAAAAGAAATTGGCCAAAAGTGACTTTCACTGAAGTTGTCTGACCTTGTTTCAACTATATGATGAAAAAATTCTCAACATTTGTTCTGAATGCGACATCACTTTCTGATGGGTCCACAGAAGGATAATGGGGATTTTCTAGTCGTTTTTGTAGACAAAGTAATCCCTAAATTCGCTTTAAAAATATAAGAATTGTACAAAGGTAACAAGGCATAACGTATATGTTTTGTCACTGGCAAACTCAGTTTGTTTATATCTGTTGTTTACATCGCCTCTCAGCCATTGTGAGTAGAACCCTTCATCGTGGGTGATGTTAAAAAATCCAGCAAATCGACTAGATTTACCTAGTTATCACCAGAATTTCTCTCAGCCACCCTTCATGCTTCTGCTTTATCGCTATTCCGATCCAGACATTTACACTTCCGTTTCTCTCGTCAGTCTTTCGTCCAACTTTCGCCCACCTATACTGTCAGCAAAATTGACAGCTTTTATGTCTGGTTTTAAAATGCGGCTAATGCCTTACATAAGTTTACAAACAAGAAATGCAGTCCAGAGATGAATCTTCTGCCATAGGGACTTACCACCACAAGTACTTTTGACGGGATACCAGTTTAAGTTAGATATGCTTGAAAATATCTCATCAAAACAAAGTATTGATTTGATTTGTTAATGCGAATGAATGCACATTACTCACCAAAAGCGTAGGCCCGCTGAGTTTAAACTGCACGAATTTCAAAGCTACGTTTTCGAGTGAAACACTCGCCAAAAACATGTCTTTGAAGGGAATGTCTTTGCGAGTTAACTGTCTTTGGGAGTTGGTGCGAATAAGTGCTGAAAGAGAATTTAAGAATGAAGACATCCTTCTCGTGGCTTTGAATGGTTTTCCGTAGTTCATCTTCAGACCTGACGATTTCGAGATGGCTGACCTTAGCAGGACACGTGTCAGATGTTAAACTAATAAAAATCTAGCCCACTATGGAGAGTCTGTGGTTCAGAGAATCGAAGTGCAGAATTCGATTGGAGGTTCGATTTTCTTCATGGAGGACTCAAAATTGTTGCTTTGCGAGAGTTTTTTCCTTTATTTTGTTTTCCAGGGACCCAAAGTATGGGAGCGAAGTTCCCCATTGGGACGTAGAGGTCATCAAATATTAATTAGTATGAATATGCTTAGCAACAAAAAATGAGAACGCACTATTATTCTAAACGTTCTAGGTATGTTTAGTGAGATTAATATATCAGCCAGTCTTATCACTGACAAAGCTTGTCGCTTTTGCATCACAATAGAGCCTTACCACAGTAAAGGAATAGTTATTGAGCCTGCTGGGCTGCAAAGGGAAGGCTTCCTGGAGCTGCTTGCAACATATCGTTGTCTCAATGAATTGTTTTCAGTTATGGATAATTTATCTTTCCCTGATTTTGGAGATGCTTTCGTGGAATGTCCTCTCAAAAACATGTAGGGGATTATGATTTTATTTCTCTACACAACTTCTTATTTCCATAAAGACCAAGTTAAGTCAACGATGACAACTTACCGGTCGAAATTTAAGTACAGCTGTTTAGTTTTTGGGTTTCATGCAAATGATGGCTACCGTCTGCAAATTATTGAAAATCTATTTTACCAAGTATTCTGTTTTTCGTCACCTATCTAATCTCTGATGATAACTATTACTTTTTTTTTTAATAAAAAAAGAGATTTAATGAGCGAATCTATGGAAAGCGAAGCCCTGAAATTATAATATTTTCATTATAATTTCACTTCCAAATTATGATTACGTGATTCATAAAGTCGGTGCAGCAGCTGTCAAGAACTGAAATTTGGGCTTTTAAACATTATTGTTTCGCTGTCAAAAAAAATTGAAATGTTTTCAATCACAAAGAAGCGATAAAAGAAATCAGACAGTGTTTGGCGATTCTTAGAAATCAATAATTGGTAGTTGTTCGGTGTTGTGATTTTTAAATAGTTCCATGCATAACAAAGGAGTTTCAAGAGCCAGTTACAAACAAGGCTCTTCTAAATCACGTCATGAGCACTCCGAGAGCAAAGACAGCAATGAGTTGTGAAATACAATGTTTCATTGAAGTCACGTGTGTATCACACAACTTTGGTCGAAATGAGGATGGTGATAACGTGTGTGAGTTGAGTGATTCTGATGGTGTCAGAGAACCAGACGACTTGGTCACACGGCAGGACTTCCTCTACCGCGCGACAAAGGTATCACGGATAGGAAGAGGGAGTGTGGAGAAACGAATAACACGAATATGTAGAATTACTTTTGATAAAGACTGAATTTGCTCATTTTTGAGACACGAAATGTTGGCTTAAAACCTCTCAAAGCTTGGAAAAACGATGGATTTTGCATATGTTAGCTTAGTACATTTTTATTCTACATCAAGAAAAGTTCTCTAACTTTGTATTTCGTTGTTGCATACTTCGAGTTTGTCAACACGGTAAATACAATAATATACAGTGACTTATGGCGCTTGGAGAGGCGATTGGGCTAGATATGAGAAATATTTCTAACATTCTTAATCTGCTGAGGGTTGCGTGTTCAACACTTAACTAGAAACCTAAGCCAACCAATAGAGAAGGTTACTTCCATCTTTTCTGCCTTTGTTTTCTTTATTCACATAAAGAAGTGTTCGTCTTCTCAACATCTTTCGAATAAGCCAACAAGCTTTTTTTTTCAAGTTGTTTAGTCTATGCATGACTTTGTCAACGATGACAACTTACCGGTCGAAATTTAAGTACAGCTGTTTAGTTTTTGGGTTTCATGTTTTCGGAGTGTGAGTTTTCGTGACACCCCAAGCTTACTTGCACTCAGGTAAATTGCTCATGGATTTTGCCGACATATGTCAATGAATTGCCGTATGCGAGGGCTAAAGACATCGATTTCTCATCGGCTAAGAAGCTCAAAGAAAATCTCGACCAAAAAATCGAGGATCTACAACAGCCGCAAGCCTCGAACCATACAACAGCCTCTAGTTCCTCCTGTTCTTCCTCTTGATTTGTAATGATCTTAGGTATAGCGCGTTAGATCATATATCTAATGAATTTTGCGCTATAGAAATAATAAAATTATTAAATTATTATACGAAAAAATCCTTAGTCTTTATGCTTTCCACTTTTGCTCGAACAGCCAACAACAATGCATAAAACCATCCCTTCTTTCTCACATGAACTCTTCGTTAGATGCGGTTTGTTTACGCTCGAGGGACACCAAGATGGCGGATAGTAGCCGTTGCTAAGGTATTGGTCACGTGGGTGAAACCCAAGGATAGCTTTCGTGAGTTTAGCAATTTCCGCGCGCGTTCTCGCGCATTTAAAAATCTGGATTCTATAAGATCGACATTTGCTCATGATCTGTTATAGCTACCGCTGACAATTGCGTGTGCTCGCGCGCGCGCCTACGATCTGATGTTTACAGACGTTTAGTGCTAATTAAGAAAATCATTAAACAGCTGTCAAAGATAGCCTCCCGGGCTCATCTTAAAAATCCTACACACGACTTCTGGCTATATCATATTATTTTCCTTTAAGTTTCAAAGTCTTCTTCCACTTCAGGTAGACTATCCTTCACTTGAGTTCTTCTTTTTTCGCCGTCGCAAGATTTCATATCGATTGAATATTTCTTTTAAATGTGAAGTGAAGCAACCTTTACTTCTCCAAAAATCGTCTTCTTTATCTTAGTTTCTATCTCGTACATTCACAGTAGCCGCTCAACACATCAAATACAAGCTCTTAGGTAAACCTCTCACAAAAGTAGAAAAAATTCCACACGCCGCCATCTTTGTTTTGAATTTTCATCTTTTGATCTCGCGCTTCTTTCGCTCGTTTCTCTCGCGCGCGTCAAGCAAGAGTGACCTGTTCCCCGCGCGAGAAAACTGGTACGAGCCACCTTAAGTAAGAACCCCAAGAGATAGACTCTGAAGCTGCAACTTCGATTCACGATCGAGATTTACAACCAGGATTCTACATACACTTTGCAAAGAGTATTTACATTGACTAATTACACTCGTGAGTATAGTGGAGTGTAAAGACGAATGTAAGCAAGTCAAGCGAAATGTTTCTGGGTTATTCTAAGTTCAGTTGCTAAATATAGATCCCTGGTATAAGAAAATTAGTCTTGTTTCTCTGCCTTCCTACTATACAAGCGAGTTTAGTTTCCCTACATAGTTCATTTGGTCTAGCAAGTTAAGCAAAGTTATCACCCAACCAAGTGAGAATTTACCTCCCAGTCGAAAATAAACGCTATAGTAGTGTAGAAGTATAAATTTCTCGCCTCAGTTCTTTTCAGTTTGTTCTTGATTACTTTCTGACTGAAAGGAAAAGAAATAAAACTTGAAAGGAGCGCCTAAAACTATTAATACTTAATCAGTAATGACACTATTCTTTTACAAGATTCAGTCATTAAAAATTCTTGAAAACGAAACCTTCATCTGAGTCATGTTTTACCCACCTCAGGTAGCTTTCCGTTGTATTTCGTCTATTCGCATTTTATATTTTTATTTTTATTGAAATTTCGCATAAGGGCGCGATGGTACCACTTTACGGAGATTTTTTTGTCTCTGATGATTGTCTTTTCACGCAATTATTCGCCTTTTAACGCAAATGAATGCGTATTTTCTCGTAATGAACAGCAAAAGGTGTAGTGTAGAAGCATAAATTCCTCGCCACAGTTCCTTTCAGTTTGTTCTTCCTTACTTTTCTGACTGAAAGGAACAGCTATAAATTTTGTAAAGGGCACCTCAAAACTATCAATACTTAATGAGTTGGCACAATTCTTCTTCAAGATTCAGTTATTAAAAATTCTGGTTAACGAAACCTATATCTCCATCTTGTTATAGATTAGATAGCTTTCGGTTGTATTTGGTTTATTTTACGTTTCATATTTTCTAGTCTTCTTTGAATTTCTATCATCAATTTCAAAATTAATTATTCAGCAGGCAAAACGTTTTTCGCGACCACTCTTAACTGATTTGCAATTTTTTTGCACCTGCCAGCATAGTCAAGCAATAAGTAGAAATTTAAAAACAGGGGTGGGTAAATTTCTTCATAAATTTTCTGACGGTGAAGATTAAACATGCATCTCTGCATACTATTCCTTCTTTATGCCGTTGTGGACGGCATAAGCCGTATTTCAGGACCAAATTTCAAGGCTGTTTACTTTGCCGACAAAATAACAGGACAAAAGCTGAACGGAAGCCTAATAAGAGAAACAGAGGTGGATTCGGAAAGTTCCTGTCAGTTTGAGTGTGTGGATGAGGAGCGATGTCAGTCTTACAACTTTGGAACCATTAAGGGCGACTCAGGGAAATTCAAGTGTCAACTAAGTGACTCCGATCGATTTGCTGCATTTGCTAACTTTACAGAGGATGATGATTTCACTTACAGAGGAATAAAGGTAATTAAAATGAACTTGTCACGATCACAATGTCCCAGTGACAGTTACTGTTCAATGAAATAAATTAACTTTTATTCACTATCAACTAAATCGGGTATCTTCTGGCATTGGAAATTAAAATCGTCTTACACGCTCTACTTTAGAGGAAACCGTACAAAACTATGTAGTATTGTTAAGCTTATAAAGTGTAGATTCTGAAAATAACAAACCACAGTTAGGCACACGCGAGCCTTTGACACAAAACTGACGGTCTTTGCTTAACTGAATCACCAGCCTCCGCGTTATCGCGGACATCTAAACAAACTGGACAGCATCACTCAACAGATGATAGGCTAAAGAAATGTGTGATGTTATTCTAAAGTTGGACGATGGAAAATATTTCCGTTGCACTCATACTTCGTCGTAAATTCCTCACACACGTTGGTGCGTTGATATCTGACGAATATTCTGCCAAAGTTACATCAAAATCCAGCAAGTTCTGTTCTATTCAAATTCTATCTACTCTATTGATCCTTTAAAAAGTTGAGTAGAGGTAATTCTCGTAAAAACGTACCTGTAGTTCTCGGCCTTCAAAGAAATTTACAGTTTTTGCTCCTCGTTTACTATTAGTCCGTTGGAACTCGCGGGAAAGGTCATTTCGCGACCTCAGCGGGAACATAAATTTACATTTGATACGGCGAGGTCCGAAAATTCATTGGGAAAAGGAAACGAAAGGAAAAGGGGGCAAAGAAAGTTAGAGAAAAGGAAAAATCTGCTCTCAATTATTTTGCAACGGGCTTTATCTTTGACTCCTGCCGACTCCTCTCGTTGAGACCGTTTTGCAAACTGTGACAGAAATTTGCTTCTGTTGTGAGGTGCAAGACGCGATGTAAAGAAGTAATAAATGCTCTTTAAGAGGCCGTTGGGATTGAAAATGTTATGGCACCTGTGATGTATGTAAATTTAGACACGAGATCAGTTACAAACCTCTAGTTCTTTGTCGTTCTTTATTCCTCGATCGGCCAGTTCAGCGCTCACAAGCGGAACACTCGGCCTATACTTATTCGACTCAGAATAACTGTGCCACCGCAACAGTTAAGCTCGAAAAACTCTAAATCAACTCCACAAAAGGACAAGAAAACGAAAGGCAAAGTAAAGCAAAGCAAAGCTTAAAATTTCGTGACTGACTGCGAAAGACTAAAAAATCAACGTGACCAAAGAAAACAATGAATTACATTAAAATAATTACTATTGGCGGGAAAAGACACGACAACGCCTTTCGCTAAATCTCTTCTGACTTGACTAGGTGAGCTTCACCCTTCTGGTTGATCATCGATATCCATCTGTCCCTTAAATGTTCATGCTTTTATTCGCTGCTGAACCCCTCACAAAAGTTACTCAGTACCCATGTTTTAATGTATCTATGAATAAGGACCCTGCAGAAGTCCCTATAGAAAGTTGCAAGGTGTTGTCCACGATTGATGGCACTATTCATGCGTTAAATAACAAACCTTGATCTTATTTTTTTGACATAGATTTTGCTCGAGAACGTTTCCGCGTTTTGTTATCCGGCGTAAACCGTTTGGAACGTCTTATCGACGAAAAACTCCGGTTCCTCTCATCTCTTCGTTAAATCAGTTTAAGAAAGTTTGAAAAGGACTTAAAAAATCCATATATGTCCTTTAAAACCCCTTGCTTTTCTTCGGAACTATTATAGTTCATATGAGGAGAACTGATCAGGTAATCCAAGAGATTATTTTTTCACAGAGTGCTTGTGAGGAGGACAGTTTTCAATGCGGCAAAAAAGGAATCTGCATTCCCAACTATAAAGATGGCAGCGTACGATGCAAATGTGATGACGGCTATACGGGAAAACCCTGCGGTAAGTTAAAGTGTTAGATATTTCATTGACATCAATCACTGCCTAATCATCTTCTAAGTAAAATCTCAAAATTCTCTTCGTTTTCTTCCTAACAGATGCGAGAAGCTGCTCTCAATTGTTCCAAGATGGTCTCAATTCCAGTGGGGTGTTTACCGTCAATCCAGATGGCGGCAAAGCAATACAAGTGTTGTGCGACATGAAAACGGACGGTGGAGGTTGGACCGTTTTGCAGAGACGCTTGGACGGCTCTGTTGACTTTTATCTTGGATGGGAATCCTACAAAAAAGGCTTTGGAAATCTAAATAGCGAATTCTGGCTTGGAAACAACAACATTCACCGTTTTACTGTCACGGATGATGTCATGTTGAGAGTTGACCTGGAAGACTTTGATGGCAACGTCACCTACGCTGAGTACACGACTTTTAAGGTGGCAGACGAGGCTGATAAGTACCGGCTTTTGATTGGAGGATACAATGGCACAGCTGGTGATTCTATGAAAAGCCCAAGGTAAGAAAGGTATCGTGTGGACTAACTGGGCACCACATACAGATTATTTTTGAAAAGATTAATTTTGGTGAAATTAAAATGAAACAAGCAATGAGCTTGATAACGATGAGCTTATCCGTGCGCTTGGTCGGCACAACAAATCATCAAAGGCCGTTCAAGGCACTGCGCGGTATGACTCCCGAAATTCTAAGATCTCCATTTGTACTGCGAAATGACATTACTTCCTTCCAAAAACAAATCGGCACTTACACAGCCCCACACCAATTTTTTAAAAATAATTTTCTGATACCGAGGAGCTGAAACGTGAACCAGCTAAGTTCTGTGTGAACCGGCCAAGTTCTGCGTTCTGTAGCTTCCTTAAGTGAACTGCAACGGAGACTTCATCATGATAGCTTACTAGCGAGACAGTACATCCTTAGGATATGATAGGTTTTCTACTATTTTATAAGTGAGGTTACAAAGATATTTTACCTCTAAATATACTGAACGAATTTCATATCGCAAACAAATAAAGTTAACGATCAATCCTTGTCCATCTATTTGTCTCAGTAGATGTCTATCTCTACTGTCTCTGCAAATTTTTCCACGTAATCCTAAAAGCAGACTAAGTTGCAGAGCCTTTAAGTCGGAAAACATTCTCCACACATTTGAGTTTGATTGAGACAGGCTTACATGAAATTTTATTTCATTTCAGCAATATGCAGTTTTCTACCAAAGATCAAGACAATGATCTCGGTCAACACGTGTCCAACTGCGCCCAACAATACAAGGGAGCCTGGTGGTACAAAGACTGCCATGACTCAAATCTGAATGGATTATATCTTACTGGTCCCCATGCTTCTTATGCTGATGGAGTCAACTGGTACACTTTCAGGGGTTTTTACTACTCACTGAAACGCACCGAGATAAAATTGAAAACCAAGATATAAGGCGATGTCTATCGAAGAGTACCCGATCAAGAAACTAAGCTATCTTAGCAAGTAAATAATTATGCACGACGACACCTTTAAATTAAACTTTTTCGATAGCTTCAATACAATTCATTGTAAGTGTTGTTATTACATCGCTCGCAGCGCCCGTGGGCAAGATGAAGCAAATCCTGTGTTCTGATTGGCTACCCCTGCGGGCAAGATGAACCCATCTTGCCCGCTCGGGATTGCCCACATTGATCCCACGCATGAATAAAATTGAATTAACCGAGACTGTTCGCTCGAGACAGCTGAATATTAGCCTGGTTTTTTTTTTTTTCGCATTTTGTGGACCTTGACTTCGTCTCGGTCCACAAAAATGCGAAAAAATAGCTCGGCCAATATCCAGTCATCTTGACCTCACGCTTGAATAATAACGCATATGTATTGACTTTCAGTGGGCTGGACTAGTGCGCAAAGCTCATTGGTTGCTCACCGGATTTATTGCTCGCGTAAAAACCTTCAAGTGTAACTTCGATTAACTTTTCAAACTTGCAACCATTTGCATTGCAGTCTCCTTCGCAGCCATTGTTTGGTCACATGACAGGCGCTCTCTTCCCCATTAACATAGGGGATTTACATTGACTTGTATTCGAGAGTATTGCAAAGCATGAAACGAGTAAGAAAAAATTCATGAGACAATTCTCTTGGTTTGTCCGAGATCCAGTTGCCGCAGATTCCCGGTATATGTATATGGAAATAAGTTTTCTCAGTTTGTTTCCCAACATTGTTTGTTCAAGCAATCACTTCACAGTTCATCAAACAACAAAGTTCAAATTTATCCTCCTGAATTTAATTATCATCGTCACAATAGTGCAAAAGCAAAAAGGTCCCGTCACAGTTCCTCTCAGTTTTTCCCTAATTATTTTCTGAACGTATCAGAAAATACTGAACTGTTCTGGCTTTGACTTAGTAATTACGCAATTGCTCTTTAAGAGTATTGCCTATAGGAATCGCTCCTTTGAACGATTATAGTACACTTTATTTAATAAAATTGTCAGGGTTGTATGAATTATATCGTAAAAGTATATATACATTGTAGAAATATGTTTTTATTAGTCTAGCTTGTCTAGACTAGACGAAAAAAACATCGATCCCTCTAAATTTCTCTACCGAGCTCAAAACTTATCATCTTTCTTATTCGTTACAAACTATGGCGATTATATAAAGGCTGATAGTTTCGAAAGAAACTGTTCGGGGCTGCGTCGATGGGAGTAACGAAATAATTTGGATATATCAACAAAGTTGAAATGGTAAATTGGCCACCGTAACGATTACAAAAGCTGACGTTTCGAGCGTTAGCCCTTCGTCGGAGCGAAGGGCTCACGCTCGAAACGTCAGCTTTTGTAATCGTTACGGTGGCCAATTTACCACTTCAACTTTGTTGATATATCCAAATTATGGCGATTCTACATTGCCGATCTTAGCAGTATGCAAAGAGGCGTGTCAGATATGAGCGTCTTTCTTAGCATGGAGTCTCTGTCTCAGTGGTAGAGCATCGGAGCGCGATTCCTCAAGGGAACTAAGAATTTTATCTTTGTCTTACGCTCGTAGCTGGACGAAAAAACATCATTCTACATTTCTTTACCGGGCTCAAAACTTACCATCTTTCTTATTCTTTATATATACATAGGTTCTATGATTAACAAAGTCTTCTCGGCTCTCTTATTTTCTACCTGGCTATCTGGCTGCGACACCCGTAAGCAATACATCATAAACATGACAACCTGCACGGATTACTCGTCAGTGGTCCCCCATACCAGCTTCTGATCAGAACAACCAACGTAGCAATTTTTTTTCAAAAAAAGTGAATTCGTATTCCAGTTATGACTTTACAATGCGATTGTTCAGATCAAAATCTCTGCTCTTTAAGTTCTGGTGTCAAAAATAAAAAGCACTAAATGGCAAAATGGGAAAGCCCCTGATGGAGTATGGAGTATTTTCTAAGAATAGGATGATTTCCCTTACAATTTTTATTACAGCTTAACCTTAATTATTTTATCATTTATTCAGGAGATACAAATAACAATAAAAAAAGTCCTCTTTATTGAAATGGAAATCGAGAGTTTAAGCCTGTGCGAGACAATTCCCATAAATAAAAAGTGTAAATGACGTGTACAATCTAAGACCTATTTACAAGCTATATTAAAATGCAATATCAATTAGTCTATAGGTTGAAAATTGTAAGACATTTACATATTAAGCTAAGAATATTCTAAAGTTCACTTAACGTCTATGAAAGTCTTGTTCCAAATAGAGGCAGTTATCTAGCGTGCACCTGTTCTCCCTTACTAGGCAGGCTATTCCAGGCATTAATTATCCCAACAAAGAACGAATTCTTATAGCAGTTTTGCGCTTGCCAAAAGAAAGGAGGTGGAGTGCTGCTGGCAATGGTGCACAGATAAGTACTTGACTAGAACTTCTCACTAAGTTCATGGTTCAGTCAGCTGTGATTTTTTTTCACTCTCTTTTACGCTGTGCTTTGAGGAACAAAGGTGATTCGTGTTGCAACAGTTGCCATCATTCGAATCTCAAAGTATCTATCACAGTGAGCCATATACGTTATACGCCGATACAGTTTACTGGAAACGATTTAAAGGATTGCAATACTCACTTAAGAGTACAGAGATAAATCTTTGATCTCATATCATGAATAAACAATAATTGTGCACTCTTTCTGTGTTCTGGTACAGTCATTGTTAGAGACAATGAACAAACACTGTGTTAAGAAGGAACAAGATTCGTAGCAAAGCCGATTATTGGTTTTAATAAAGTACAAGTATCTGTAAAAAGATGCTTTAAAGCGGAATGGCTTGCTTTACGTTATACTTCAAGTGCCTTATCCATGCAATGCCATTTTTGAGAAAAAAGAGGAACTTTCACGTAGAACAATTATTTACCGAAGTGCAGCTGAATAACTATTTTAGTATATATTACAAAGATACCGAAAAATAAGATTATTTCTATCAATATACCGAAAAATTGGTCGGAAATTAAACTCATGAAACGCAATTTTGTCTCTTCGGATGCTCGGAGGTAAATGGTACTCGCTAGACTATCGAGCAAGCCAATCAGCGCGGGAGATATTTACTTGTGTGGTATTTAACGCATTAACAGTGGTTTAGCGTGATTTTTACTCTTATTGACAACGATATTTGTCATCGCAGTGGTCAGAATGTTGTGAACTAACGAGGAACAGCTGATAGAAGGGCTAAGCATCGCATTTCCATCATTAATATTGCAACGGATGGAACGTTATAGAGCCAATAAGTGATGCACAAATAAGGACTTTTTTACATTAGCTTGTCCAGTTTGTAATAAGGGGGTAAACAAGGTAAATGTTTAATGAACTCAGCCCAAAAGCGGCAGATGTTTTACAACCTAATCGTTAGAATCTAAATTCGAAAGAGCTTTTGACTTAACAAAAAACAACAACAACAAAAGCAAGAAAAGCTTGCCTTAAATGAATAAATACGTACAGTTTTCTCAGGCAAGCTGTTTGATCTTTACAGAAACGGTCTCTAGGCATGTCATCCTCAGGCTTGGAAAGGACATTTCATATCTCCGAGTGAAATTTTCAATTAAGATGCAGAGGCGAATTACAGGTTCAATAACTCAGAGCATGTTTCACGGCTCACTGTCACAATGGAAACTGGCAATAATGCAGTGTAACCGTCAATATAGAGTCATCATTTCTTAACTGTTTTTTTTTTTTATCTTAGCTTTTACTTTATAGGAGCGGAAAAGAGAGGGATTTATAACAGTGTAGACGTTGTAATTAGCAATGTTACGGACCTTAAGCAGATCACGATAACGACGGCAACGAGGACGCGGGGAAAAAAGGTCTGATGGGCAGAACCAAAGTTCAGCACGTGCGATTTAAAACTTCGTAAATTTTTTTAGCAGTCCTATGCATACGGACGGTAAACACATCCACCCATTCGCGAAATGCTACCTAAACACATAAATTCACTTTTTAATATTGGATGTCTTCCTTAGCGTTGCCTTCCTTACTGCTAAAAGTCCTTATTGTATTTTCGACCCCTGCGGTTAAAGGACGTCACTTGTCTTGGATAAGCTTTATTGTACAAAAACCTTTAATTTGAAAACTCTTTGTTGACATAACTTCTTTTAAAGAAGCCCATAAAATTAGAGATAAACTTTTTTCCTATTTTGATGTCACTTTGATTGAAACTTTTAAACAGAATAGATGAAGTGATTTCCCGATAGCAATTTTTTATCCAGGAGGTTACCAATGACTATTTTATCATTTCGCTCACCTTGCTCTGTAAGTCGAAGGTCTTGATAAAAAACAACGCCATGAGTAAGCATTCTTGTATTTGCAAGGTATATATTAACCACTGTACAGGACCAATGTATTCAGACGCCTACTTTTCATTGACAGAGGTAAAATAGTCATTCCCTTGTAGATACATATCTCAGTTTGGACCGTATCAACATGAAGTTCAAGACACAAAAAGTGAGCAGATTACGAAGATTAAACGTAAGTAGGATTTTATTTTTTCTATTTAAAACGCTATTTATTTAGAGATAACAGTTTTGTAAGCGAGCATCATTAGTTGCCAAGGTAAGCTAAGCTGCAGAACTGAGGACCGCGGGATGAACTCGGCACATGCTAAATTTTAGAACTGGAAAACAACTCAATGGCATTTGTTAGCAGCTAATGGTAATGCACCGATCGAGCGCCATCGCGTATTTCATTTCTTTTTTTTCCATGAGCGATCTATTCAGCTCTTAAGCGATTTTTATTTGACTCGATGTAGAAATCTAAATTTAGGGGTGTCTACAAAGTTGGTATGATGCTCCAACGTCACATCTTTAAGAGGATCACGGGAGCTGCCCTGGGGACGTTTGTTACCGTGAGTGTATCACTGACATCCGATGTCAAAGTTTCAACAACGTTTTTACCCAAAAGTTCTGTGAATTAAATAATAGCACCAAGGAGGCCAGGCCCGACGATTATGTTCCGAACCTCGAACGGTATTCAAACGAGATCTTAACAGAGGTAAGCCAGTCAAGCCCTAGATATAAATTCTCTCCTCTGACTTCCATACATTTCGCATCCTTTTGGCTTCATGAATTTGTCGTTCAATCAAACCATATTCCTTGACTGATATAACTCTTCTCGTTATTTTACTGCTTGAAAATTAATTGAGAAGCTTTTTCCGCCATGCAACCAATAAAATCCATAGCTTATGATACATTAGCCACATAATACAACTTTTACAAGGCTATTTTCTTCCAGTCGCTCTTAGTTTTATTTCTGAGCTGCCCGCGGAGACTTGCCAGGAACTCAAAATGAGTGAAGGAGGTTTAGCGGTCAGCGGCAAATACTTGTTTTCTTCGGTTGTACCCGAGAAGACTGTTTTGGCTCCTTGTGACCTGAAAACTGAAGGCGACTGAAATTAGAATTTTTTCTGTATCATTGCCCCCTGAGATGAAGGAGAACCCAAAGAAAAATAATTGAACCATAAACTTATTATTACAGTGGATGGAAAAAAAAAATCAGAACGAAACAAAACTAAGCAAAACCGAGAAAACTTGACCTTTTCACACAAAAAAAATCCATTTAAGATTCCCTTTAAGGCATGGAAAAAAATTAAGAAAGGTCTCTTATTTGTTTTTTATTTGTTGGCTTTTTCCCCTACCATTTTTACAATTATAGAACGAAGGAGCTACGTCGAACAGCTTCGAGATGGTTGGGTTTCCAGTGGCGTATACATCATCAATCCAGATGGTGGCAAGTCAACCCAAGTGTTGTGTGACATGATCAGGGACGGTGGAGGTTGGACCGTTTGGACTGCATGGTGCTTCAGAACAATATTTGCCATCATTCCAATCTCAACGGTATCTATCACAGTGGCATTTACATTACGCGTCCACGGAATTTATGGGAAACGATTTAAAAATTTTCAATACTCACTTAAGCGCACAAAGTTAAATCTGCCTGGTTAGCTCAAGCGGTAGAGCGCCGGACTGCCGTGTGATGAGGCCGAGGGTTCGAGCACCAGACCGGACCAACACTCAGGGTCTTAAAATAAGTGAGGAAATGTGCTGCCTTTGCTACGATATCTGCAAATGTTTATACATTTTAGAACTCTTGGATAAGGACGAAAAACCGTAGGCCCCGTCTCCTGCATATTCTCTGTACTGGTTAGCAGGGGACGTTAAAGAACCCACACACTTATCTCAAAGAGTAGGGAACGTACGCGTAGCTCCCGGTGTTGTGGTCTGGCCTGTTCACTGAAATTGGGGGCATCTGTTAAAAATTAGTCCACAAAAAATTGTTAACTGCTGCAAGCAGTCTCTTAAGTCCCCCGCAAAACATTGTTAAGCGCTTAGAGGCTTGCAATAAGCGTTATATAAATTTTAGTTCATTATTGTTATTATTATTATTATTATTGCTATTATTATTATTATCTTAAATCTCTGATCCCATATCATGAATAAACAATAATTGTGCACTCTTTCTGTGTATTGGTACTGTAACAGTAATTGTTCAAGAAAATGAACATTGTCTGGAAGAGGAACAAGATTCGTTTCAATACAACGTAGCAAAGCCGATTATTGGCGTTGATAAAGTCCAAGTATCTGTAAAAAGATCTTTCAAAGCCAATTGGCTTGCTTTACCGCTATAGTATAGGTGCCTTATCTATAGAATGCCATTTTTGAGAAAAAAAAACTTTCACGTATAACTGACGTAATTTGATTCATTTTGTAAGAAGATGTTTATTAAAATAGCTATTATGCCGATAGCAGACAATAATTAACAAATGGTAAACACCGCAGCGTACACTATTAGGTTATGGTGCACGCGGGAGGTTGCTAAGCACGAAAGAAGCGTAAGAGTCGCACGAGGCAATAGCCAACAGCGACTCTAGCCTCTTGATCGCTGAGCAAACCTCCCAAGTGCATCTATAACTCAATATTGTACACTATGGTGTTTACCATTTGTTTTATAACATAACATTGATTCATTGGGGCGAAGGAGTACCCCTTTATTTAACACTGAAATCTCAAGTGACCAGAAAAAAAGCACTCGGAATCTGGTCCTTGCATTTGCTCACGTCAGCAGCGTACACCTATGGCCAAATAGTGGACACTGAATCGACCAATCAGAGCACGCGCTTTACTTTGGAAATGCTATAATCCTTACTTTTGAACACTCGACTCTTACCTGAAGATAAAAATTGCGTCAAGGTTATTCCGATATTCTGATATGTCTTTTGATTGATTTCACAAGGCCAAAGATGCGAGGAATACTCCGTTCTAGTGACAGCCAGCTACATGCAAGCTCCCTTACCTCTAGCTTGTATTGTTAAGATTAGATGCATTTTTTGTAGTATTTCAAGCGAGATAAAATTTCAACGTCACCTGCACTTAAAGGTATAAGGAGCATGCTCCATGCTACATGTGAGTATGGTCTCGCAAAATCATAATATTATTAGACTCCCTAAAATTATTTTAGAGGGGAAAGGATTCTTAATTAATATGTTTCGTTTATAGTACCCCAAATTAGTTAAAAGAGTTTTTTTTTTTTTTAATCAAGTTACACCTAGAATGTTGCGGAAATTAAAGCCACCTCTAAAATATAAATATAAATCGGGACAGAAAAACAGAAGTGGATAATACTGAACTATGAATAGGTATTCAGATAAAGATTCGAGAAAGCACAAATTGAGCGAAATTATTCGGTAATTGATTAATATGATTTCCTTAAAAAAAGATTGAGTAGAGACGTAAACCAACATTGAAACCTTGTATGTTGTTGAAAAATTTAATTCTAGAATCAATGATAAAAGTTATTTGGCCATCTGTAATCGACTTGATTTTGAAGCCGATTATGTTCATTGACATGTAGTTTGTAATTGCAGTGAAATTGCTGATATCTGATCGATATCTGCAGGGAATACGTTTTTCTAATCAGGAGGTTGCTGAAATTTAAATAACACTTTGAATGATTTACTCCAATTCGTTGTTGAAGCATTTCCTTTAATCCTGGGCTTTAATATTCATGAAATAAGTTGCTCAAATTAGGAAATTCACGAACATAGCACAATTTTATGTCTTATTCTCTTTAGAGAGAGATCTCACTTCTTTCAAATGCATTTGTTCAAATTTCTGTCTACAGAAGGGCGTAGCCTAACGTAATCTTATGAGAATTCTTTGAAAACCGTTGTAAGTCGATTAAAAAACGAAAAGTTCGAGTTTTTTATATACATGATTGTTGAACCTGCAGTTATTGAGATCATAACAATGAATAAATCATGTGAGGCAGTCTGGAATTATAGTCAATGATTCATATTGCATACGCCGAACGTTGTGTCAATATCCCACTCAACGAAAACAAAACATGTTTTTGTTCCGATCTCAATCTCTGTGTCAACGATGAATAAATCATGTGGGTCCGCCCGGAATTAGAATAAGGGATTCATAACGCATAAGTCGAACTTTGTGTTAAGATCGAACTAACGGGACACAAAATATGTTCTTGTTCTGGTTCTCAGTCTCTTTGCCAACAGCTATGGTATCAGGACTTGGTCGGATGAGTACAAAAGATTTGCATGCTGTAAACTTTGTGGCAGAGATCAGAGTACGTAAGCTTATTGGGCGGGTTATCGAAGAGACAAAAGTGGATTCAGAAGACACATGCCAGTGGCAATGTGTGGACGAAAGCCGTTGTCTGTCTTACAACTTTGGACCGGCGGAAGATGGGAAGATATTTAAATGTCAGCTAAGCGACTCTGATCGATTTGCTGCGTTAGAAAATTTTATTCAAGAGGACGAATTTTCCTACAGGGGAATACAGGTATTGCAAAATTGGGCATAATGGAGGAAAATACAAGTGAGAAAAGAAAAAGAGAAGTTTTCAGACAAGCATTTATTTCCCATAAAAAATCTTCTCTGATTTGATATTATGCCTCAACAATTTTTCAAGTTGTACCACTCACTTTCCTTGAACTTATCGGTAAAAAGATTATAGATTAAAAATTCTTCCTTCTGTAAACAAAGCCAAACAGTACAATTTTTAGAGCTTTCCCAGTTATTAATATTTAATATTTGTATCATTTTGGTCCTGTTTACAGTTTCCACGCCTCATTTAGGCTATGTTCATTGAAACTCGCAAGAAAGATCATTTCGCGACCACAGCAGGGAACATGAATTTACATTAATAAAAGCAAAGTCCAAAAATTCATTGGGAACAGGAAATGAAAGGAAAAATGGGAAAAAAGAGTTAGAGAACAGGAAAAGTCCGCCGTCAGTTAGTGTGGACAGGGCTTTCTCTTCGATTCTACCAAAGGTTACTGCCCTCGTTTACCATTAGATGAAGATTTTATTTCTCAATGTTTTGCGAAATGTGACAGATATTCCCTACTGTTGTGCGGTGCAAGACACCGCAGCGATGCAAACTAACTATGAAAATCAAGATCCCAGACAATAACCGGAAAAAACGCTCTTCAAAAGGCCTTTGGAACTGATATTGATTTTGGTGTTGACATCAATCTTGCTCGAGAGCGTTTTCGCGCTTTTACCCGGCTTCAACCTTTTGGAACGTTTCATCGACGAAAAAAATGTCGATTCCTTTCATCTCTTTTTAAAATCAGTTGAAGAAAGTTTGAGAAGCACTCAAAAGAATCCGTACTTGTCCTTTAAAAGCCTCTAATTCGAACTATTATAATTCATATTTAGGGAATAAAAATAGTTAATCCAAGATTTTTTTGTTCAAAGAGTGCTTGTGAGGAAGACAGTTTTCAATGCGGCAAAAAAGGAATCTGCATTCCCAACTATAAAGATGGCAGCGTACGATGCAAATGTGACGATGACTATACGGGAAAACCCTGCAGTAAGCTGAGGAGTTAGATATTTTGTTGTTTCGACATCAGTTATTGTTTAATTATCTATAAAATCAATTTCTAAATTCTCTTCGTTTTCTTGCCAACAGAAGCGAGAAGCTGCTCTCAGCTATTCCAAGATGGTCTCAATTCGAGTGGGGTGTTTACCGTCAATCCAGATGGCGGCAAAGCAATACAAGTGTTGTGCGATATGAAAACGGACGGTGGAAGTTGGACCGTTTTGCAAAAGCGCTTGGACGGCTCTGTTGACTTTTATCTTGGATGGAAGTCCTACAAAAAAGGCTTTGGAAATCTGAATGGCGAGTTCTGGCTTGGAAATGACAACATTCACCGTTTCACAGCCGCTGATGACGTCATGTTGAGAGTTGACCTGGAAGACTTTGATGGCAACGTCACCTACGCTGAGTACACGACTTTGAAGGTAGCAGACAAGGCTGAGAAGTACCGGCTTTTGATTGCAGGATACAGTGGCACAGCTGGTGACTCTTTGAGATTCCATAAGTAAGAAAGGCATTAATGTGGACAAATAGCGTTGTGCGTGCGTGGTTTAGTTGGACAGCGGTTCCTTATATAAGCGTACGCGAAAGCAAGGCTATCGGGTCAAGCTTTTCTGAAGTTTCCAAGACCTGCGAGGTCAGTTATAGGCATGGACGTCGAAAATGTTAAACTATTTCCAAAATCAGCGTTTTTGTCAGCCGAAGAGAAAGTGAAAATGACAGGCGGTAATTTTTACGTGATTTTACGGAAAAAAGGGCCAAAGAGGGGCTTTCGTATCGTAAAGGAACTGTCAAAGATGGATATATGTGCTTGATTGACAGCTTCGAAACTCGTACTAGCCCAAAGGTGAGTTCACAATGTTTTTTTAAATTTTGGCGTTTTTATCTTGATGAAAAATTATTTCAAAATCTTAAATGTCTGTGTACCTTTACTTTTAAACAGGATTATGAACTACATCAAGAACGAATGAGAAGACGATTTTCGTGAAAAGGCAAGACTCCCAGGTGGCGAACCAATTTTTAAAGTAGACGAATACCTGACATCTCAGCAAATAGCAAGTTTTTCTTCGCGGGCGACAGCAGAGAAAAAGACACTCAAAATGTCGAAACTGAAACCCAGAAAGACCAATGGGTTGTGGAAAAAGAAAAGGTCTTGCAAGATCTTCAGAAGGACGTCATGGATTCCATATCCATCTGTCATCCAATCATGCACGGCAATCACAACCTCTGTGATTATGCCTCCAACAAGAAATTGGACAAACTCTCCATCCTTTTCCTTCAAGATATCTGTTCATCCCTTCAGCTTGACATCTCCATTATTAAAGTAAAGCGCAAGAGACTAAATATTATGCTAATTGAATCTTTGGTGGAGAACTTTCCCTGTAAATCCTGAGTCTTGTTTTATTTGTACATAATTGTTTCGATGGTATTACAATGCAAAGAATATTAACAGATAGTGCAAAGTAGTTAAGGTACTGCGTTTACATGCGAGATAATTTAGCCTGTAAAAACAAGTATCTATGTCCTTTTCTGTCTTTTTCTCTGCAGATATGAGTGTCGTATAGCGTTCACATCATTCAGGTACAAAAGGTCGCTCAGAATGAATGTGTCGTTCTGAAATGAAAACCCCAATAAACTTGTTAAAAAATTACTCGTTTCGAATAAATTTTTACCCTGGTATCATGTGGCAACCGGGATAAACTCGTTCTTGAACAAAACTCAATCCATGTAACATTTTTATTCCCAGAGCCTCTCGCTTTGCTCTCCTGTCTGTATACTATAAATTTCGATAGCGTTGAAGCAACAACCCGCTTTAACTGCTTCACCGTCACTGAAACTACGGTTAGTGACCACAAAAAGCACACATTCTAATATTTTCCATTCAACATAAACAAAATGCTTTAGACAGGGTAAATATTCATTTGTGTCGGTACCAATTATTGCGTGACAAGCTTATAATATGAGGGGAGAACACAATGCAAAACCAGGGCTTCTGCTAGAAAAAAGTAAAACCCAAACGTAATATGATAATCGAAACAGCTACTAAAATCATAATTAAATAAGGTAAGAATGTTATATTAAATTTATTTAGAAATTGTGGTGATTTATGCCAGTAAACGGAGGCGACAAGTAGGCACACCATGTATATTTCATGGTCGCCAGCAAGTTAATTTTGCCCGACTTTAAGTTCGTCTCAAGATAGAACAACGCAAATACACAAGAAAATCTTTACAGTAACTTCATAGCCATCCTTTTGTCTCTTAAGAGCTAGAAGCTCAGTAGATTTTGTCATATCGGTCATTGTCAAAACTGTCTTTGTCTGGATGCTACTTTTCGACATAGAAAAATTATGTCGGACAAAAATATTCACCAAAAAAAAAAAATTTTTTTTTAGCCACCTTCAATAATGACAGGGGATTAAGTTTAGATGATAAAACAAAGGATTATTTTGGCAGAAATACCGGAGGTGGAGTGTATTAGTTACATGAGGTCACACAACTCGGGTAATATTCACGATGAAAATTTGCATATTAAAGCTGTCGAACGAAAAAAATCGTTTCTCGAAAACTAAAATATTTTTTCACAAAAAGCTACACCACAATCATTAGGACATATTGGGCTACAACCTATGAAAGTAGGAGAGAAAACGAATTTTCAGCGACTTGCCACAATATTTCAAATTTGTTTAATGGATGCTGACATCTTCTCTCAAAACATTCAGCGATAATTGACCGCTGATGGTGCAACGAACAGTTGCATTGTTCTCATATTCCAAGCATTCCGCATAATACGGTGACTTAAACATGAATGAAAAGGCTAAGTCACCCTGTGCAAATTTTACACAGTATAAATAGAATAACACCTTTTCCTTCGCAAAGTACATGCAAAAAGAGGGAGAAATGTTACTTGTCAAAGTGAAAAACGGCCAATGAATAAGGAAGTTTCATCTATATATATTGATTGATGGTGATACGAGGTTAAACAACGCCGCTGCTGATTAGTCATACTTCAACGATCTAAGAGGGTATAGTGCGTTGTTAGTGTAAATGCTAAACGAAATACAAACTTAAAGTGTCTATACGGCCAACAGGGTTTTCATTGTTTTGGTATCTCTTTAACCTGTAAAAAAGTATTCTCAAAAAAAATTTTGATTCTGACGCCTTTTCACCCTAAAATCGGGCTTTAAAGTTCCCGCTTCGGCCACGCCCAATGAAGTTGAGCGCGTAAGGGAAGATTGGTGATGAGCGACGTCACTCCAGGAGTGTCTCGAGCGTCGTGTTGTTACTTTGCTTGACAACCGCAGTACTTTTACAACACATCTATCGGGCAAGTTTATGTCGCCGAAAACTCTTTACCTTACTAAAAAAAAACAGTGAAATGAACCACTGGCGGGATTTGGCGCGTTCCTGACTTGACGTCACGACCCATTCTAAACCCAATCTCTTTTTTGCCCCGACTTACGGTCACCTTCAATGGGTGTGGCAAAAGCGAGAAGTTTCCCGGCGAAGATTCGTCAGAATTCAATTTTTATTTAAGAATAACTTTTTATGTCCATAATGTTCGCTTAATAAAATATATTATATATACAAGGCTAAAAAGATTAAGAAAAATTATTAAAATGTTAAAACCAAACGTTTTAGGCTGTTTGTCATCATCAGGGTTGAAAGTGTTGACCGTCTGTACATACATATATATCTTATGTGATTCCCGACGGGAAAAGTTTGGAGACATAAGAAATGACTTGTTTGTTTAAACTGGGGCGGAATTGTTGGATCATTAGCCCCTCGAAGATCCTACGCTTGTGTAATGTTTCTGCTGAGGAGGGAACACGCCAAGTGAAAGAATGTGATGGATTTTGCCGCAAGTGTTTTGCGGGTTCAGAGGTGTGAGTAGGATTTGAATGCTCCGCAATACGTACTGCTAGATTTCTCACAGTTGCGCCTTTTTACGAGTTAAATACATACCAAAACTGTAAATACCCTGTTGGCCGTATAGACACTTTAATTCTTGGAAATAAGCCGCTATATCTTGAAGATGGTTTATAAACATAGGGCTTCATATCTACTTGAAATTGAATAGGCTGATATTCACTAGCTATCTTATGATACCCTACGATTCGATTTCAGTTCTTGCCAATAATGTCTCTGTTCAACTTACGCGTTGGTAAAAATAGAAAGAAAAGTAGAAGCCGCCATTCCCGAAATTTGTGGAACTGACCGGAGAGAGTTTGGAAATAAACCAAAATTGAAGAATAGGATATTAGCAAAAATACAGTTAGAAGTGATGTTGGAGAAATTGAATATTTAGTCCTTTTTTTTTCCAGAGGGTTGCGTGATCAAAGAATTTGCAACCGTTATTAAAGGGAGGGCTTTGCGAGGACATGTGGTCAAGACCCTCTATGTGCCCGACCAAGAGATTTGTAAGATTCACTTTTTTTTGGATGAAGTCTGCCAATCAATCAACGTCAGCCCAAACGTTGCTAGTGGTACGTGGAAATGTGAATTGAGCGATACAGACGAAAAACAAAATCCACAGAGTCTCATTGCGGCAGAAAGTTTTATTTATTATGCAACGGAGGTGAAGAACTGCATTTTCAAATATTCTTCAATCTTTAAAGAACTTGTTTGTTATCTATCTTTCATTCTTCCATTAATAATGGTACAGATACATATTCTATCTGTGTTCTTACAGTCTCTTGAAACATTATTTTGCTTAATGCCGTCAGAGTTTGCCAGAATGAAACTGATATCACTGTTGATAGATTTTAAACAAAGCTTTCTTCTTAACAATTACAGAATCCATGAAGTCGTACTCCTTGTGCAGAAGGATCAACCTGCATACCAAACTTTGCTGTCGACAACAGTTTCCGGTGTGTTTGTCCACGTGGATTTACAGGAAAAACATGTGAGATAGGTATTACCAATATGAATAAGACTTGAAAGGAAAAGTTGATTGTAATTGCTGAACCCTTTTCATTTTGCTTTAGCGTGGATTTTTTTCCGTGAGGTGTGGCAGAGAATGTTTCAGCCAAAAACCCTTGTAGTTGACTTGCGTGCAAGTAGTTTGTGGCGCCTTTATGGAAACAACCGCGAGGTCTGGGTTCAAGTGATTCGGCCGAGTGAGGTCTAATTAAATATTCATACCGCGTAAGTGCACGAGGGGTTTTTTAGGGTATAATTAAATCCGCGTTGATGCATGAGGGGTTTAGGGATAGGTTGTAGAGGTAGGGCTTGGGGTTTAGGGTTGTTGGGGGCTAGGGTTAGATATCGCGTAGGTTCGTGCGTAGGGGTTTTCTGCACCACATTTTTAAAAATAACCGTACAAAAAAGTACAGAGGGAACAAAGAAATCCTAGATAGCGAAGGGATAAAGTACAAGATTGTTTTTGCATACAACAAATTTTATTGTCACGTCACGTGTCCACATACAATGTGCGTTTAAGAGTTCATAATGGCTATTAAATGTTCTGGAAAAGGATCAGTGGTTTCCTGTTCCTTAATGTCCTCTTTCTTCTCGGGTGTCACAAACACTTCATCTTCGTCGCTGCTTTGTTCGACTGCCAAACGATGTGTGTATAGCTGTTCACAATGTTGCGTGTAAGTGAGGAAAGCTTTCATGACATCTGCCTACAGTTTAAACAATTTATCATCGTCGTTTACTACTTGTGTAGGTTCATAGGCTTGTATGTAGCTATTGACATGCCTCTGCATTCGACAGTAGTCATCATAGTCTGCATTTTTCTCTACGATGCGTAGTAAGTCATCTAAAGTATCTCCAGACCAGTTAGGGTTGTCTTCCAAATGTTCGAACACGTTGAAGTAAGCTCTGTCTGTTCTGAAATGATAGGTGGTTCTGTGAGGGAAGTCTTTTAATAGAGAGGTAGCTTGTCAATCACCGGTCTTGATCGTCGTCAGAAGTACTGCAGTCAGACGAATCTCTAAGGAGAGCTTTATCTTCACAATAAGGAACAAATTCCAGGAAAGCTGTCATCATATCGTTGTAGACTTTACTGAATTGTTTCTCGTCTTCACCGATACCGTAGGAATCACACAGCATGGAATGATGAATTCGGGATTTGATTTTTTCAAGATCATCCATCTTGACTTGTTCATCTACACAAGACAGGACTTCGTCTAGAAGGATGCCTAAAAGCGTCTAGAAAGATGCCTAAAAGAGTAGGTAGCAGTAGTGTTTTATAAAAACCAGCTGTCAACCACGCGTAGGCGTGGTTTCTTGATCCGTGAATAGCAGACGTTTCTTACAAGAGGATATGTCATTCTCGTGATGGTATCGCACAAAGTCCAAGAAGGCCTGCATCACCTTACTGCGTAATTCCCAGGTTCTTCTATCGTAATCGTTCTCGTCGGGTGCAAAGTCGATTAAGTACTGCTCGGCATCTCGAATCACTCTTCTCAAGGAATTATCGTCAGAGTGAAACTCCATGACATCTAGCAACTCATCCATCGCTAACGCGCCAAGTTTAGGGTTCGTTTCCAAAGTAGGGTTCATGGTGAATGAGACATGTGTCATTCCAGTACCAGTCGATATATAGGAAAATCACTCAATAGATAGCGTCGCGTCTCTTTTAGATTGCGTCGCATCCCTTTTAGATAGCGTTCCATCCCTTTTAGATAGCGTCGCGTCTCTTTTAGTTAGCGTCGCGTCTCTTGTAAAACAATGGTTGTCAATCAAAATAGTGAGGTATTGTTCTCGAGTGCACAAAGCTAGAGCGACTCCAACACTTCACACAGTCTAGAAGCAGCAGTTCAGATGTACAAGATGGAAACACCAATGAAGAAACCTACCAAGGGAGTCAAAGGCAAGAGAAATCATCCCTACGGCAAAAAAGAAGTTTTACTAGAAGTCAAGAAAGAAGGACTACCGGAATTCAAGAAAGAACGGAGGAAGAATCATCCCGGTCCCGTCACGATAGACGGAGTGCATTCTAAGAATGAAGAGCCCAAGAAAAACTGGGTAAAGAACAAAAATGTCAAAAATCTTTCCTTGGATTTGAATTCTTCAGTGCCAGTCATGCAGACCCCTATTATAATATTGCATCCTTCGGGCTCCCCAAATTCTGAATTGACATCAGAAGAACCGTTGAGACAGCTCGCTAATTTGGTGGACTCGATTAAACCCGAGTACGTGCAAGAGTGCCCCCAGGTACAGCTGCAAGTACCACCCCAAGTACAGAGGAAAGAGGAAGTCATGAAGGAAGGCGAGATATCCGAAGCAGGTAATTTTCAATATGGTACTTTGGAGGAATTACTGGCCGATGTAGGAGTCTGCTACCCCTGTCCCATTCATAACGTGGGAATGGATGAAGTACATTCCCAGAAAGAATGGATACAAAACGTCTACCACACCTATCCCATCGACAATTGTCCAGTCTTCATGGATCTGAAGGATTTCAGCAGCTACTACCACCAATGCCGCAGGCAGGGTCACGAGTGGTTTACCATCGACAAGATTGCTGTTATGAAGTGCGAGTGCAGCGAGACTCCTACATTGGGCATGTCCAAGTCTGAAAAAAATTTCAATCAATTGTATCTACGATGTCTTAGAAATTATTGTAAATTATTTCAATGGTGGCGATTCCTCCCCAAAGAAAGAAACATGGCGATTCTCACCCGTTAATTGTATTTCTTTCTGTAGACTCTGTGACTCAGGACACCACTGAAGTCTAAGATTTAATCACCATAAGAGTGCAAGTAGGACATATGTTACGAGACGACTTGAATTTTTTATTTGTCAACACGTGTGTAGCAGTTTGATTGATTAATTTTTATAGATCGTCAAGAGGGACTAGAAATAGCCTATGCCATGGGTAACGCGACTAAGCTGGAAGAACTTACTAAGGAAGACATCTTTGAAATTGCACAGTTGATAGGATTTTCCAAGTTTAAGAAAGTATCCAGTAGGTTAAACGTCACCGAAGACGAATTACGATGTATTAAACGCGATCTAGACTTGTACGAAGAAATCTTAGATAAGTAGTGATATTTTAGAAGTATCTGATTGGATGTATCGTGATTGATAAATAAAATGAGTGTTGTAAAGAGTTGTCTGTCATTTTATTCGAATCATGGGGAAAAGCAGACGAAGAAGAAAAAGGAAATCTAAGAAAAAACGAGGGGGTGCTTCTATCAGAAAAGTCAATCAATGGCTTAGGAAAGGCCCTTCTCTCACCGATAAGATAGCATATACAGCCAGTATGTTTTTATCGGGTCCCGCGCCCGGATTCGGAAAACTCGGTACCCTATTAGGAAAACAAGCTTTGAAAGGGATCGTCGATAATGTGAATCATTATAAGAAAAGGCGTCCACAAATCTCATCAGTGTTTCACATGTCTCTGTGGTCGAAACTACTTTACGTTCATTACTCTCTACTCTCCTTCTTTTGTCGGAGAATAAAAAATATCGTAGACACGACCAAACAAAGTCGGATATCGTATGGGTGGGTTCCTCATGGATGCGAACCTACCTTGTTCAATTACGTAGTGAGACCACCTTTTCCCTGTCGCAAAGAGTGTCTCACTTGATGTTATTCATGAGATGGTATCGGGGTAAATATACATATAGAGTCTATCGTGAACTGTACTCGCAGTACCTTTGTAAGTATTGGACGACTTACTACTGCGCCAAAGTGCGGATGACGTTCATACTTCTCAAAGTCTATTTCGGAATGCAGAGTTCAAGACAAAAACTGAATGCGTTGAATACGAATAGCCTGGACATATTGGGAGTCTAGAAGGTATTCAACCGTATGCCAAAGCCCAAAAAATTCCCCTATGTCAAGCCTAAAAAGAATTGGAAAGAAATTTAGCCTACACCCTTCACAAACCGCGGCGTCGCCGAGGAGAGTTTGCACCCGTGGTAGTCTTTGACATTCATGAACAATGGGTGGCCGATTTAATCGAAGTACAGACGATTGCAAAAGAAAATAAAGGCAACCGCTACATTTTAATCGTGGTAGATGCCTTTTCCAAATATGCGTGGGCTGTGCCCCGAAGTTTCGGGCACAACTGGATTTGACCTTGAGGAAACAAAGATGCCGAGCTACTGGAGTAATAATTTCACTCAAATTTGCCTTGGAATGAGGGTCGGCGCTAACAAAATGGCTAACTATCGACTTGCAAGCAACCTCACTGCATTCATTAATTGCAGAAAATATCCACAAACCGACAACTCTTGGTCGAAATAAATGGAAATCGCTTATCGATGAATCCTCTCTTCAACAGGAATGCAACATGGAAGGTTTCAATGTGGAGTATCCAACCGCAAAAGACGACTCGACTTTGACTAGAATTGGAATTATCAGTAACAACGAAGAAGATTGCAATTCCTGTAACTCAAGGATTGGACTTGGTTCGGGTGGCACTAGAGGTGGAATGGATGGTACCCATTCATGTGGAAATGAGGCAGGAGCTTTCAAACCAGACAACGGAGCGAAGCACATTAAAGCCAACGGCTACATCCTTGTTAAATAAATTCGTGCTTCGCTAACTAAGTGCAGAAACGCTAATAATTAACTAATTAACTGCATTTTTGTTTCTTCTTTCCATTACCTTATGCATGAAACATTCGCAATATTTAGAAATTTTAAGAGCACTTCTGAGGTAGATAGATTGATTATATCAGAGGGCATGATTGTCGAAAATACTCTGGTAGAAGTCCACACCCTAGTTAGTCAGATACATCCTCGAGCAAATGTTGTTCCTCGAAACTATCACCTCCTCACTGGAAATCTAAACTTGAAATATATAATCCAGAGAAATGGTCAGAACAAAAATTAAAATCTCTTAATATTGCTTTAATTTCATTTAAGTTCGTATAAGTGAGTATCGATATCCTCTCAAGTGTAAGCAGTTGACTTCATGATTCGTAAAAGTGGAGTGATTATCACGGAAATAAAGGCCATCGAGATTGCTCCAGATTGCATTTCTTGAACCAAAAGGTTCATTAAATTCCTCAGTGGTTGGAGCTGTTTTCCAAATTCTAATCGTTGTTTTAATCCTTTGTGTAGAAGTCGATACCAGTGCAAAAAAAGTAAGTGACGAAATCACTAGGTATACAATGAGCCTGCAAAGGAAAGTTAAATATTTTGTATAACATTTGAACAGTGCTTGACAATTAATTTTCGAGGGCAATCACACCTGCAATCTTAGGTCAAAGTAACCGGCTTCCAAATTTTTATCTAATATTTTAAACTTTACAGAAGAAGTAATGTCATTTGTGGTAGTAGCAGCACAGGCTATGTCTAAGGTTTTTTTTTTGTGTGCTATACGGAAGGCTCTCTTATCTTATCTTATCTCTTATCTAATCTCCCATTAGGGTGTCGAGGTTATTGAATATTTATCAGTTTCCGTATGCTTTGTAATATAAACGAGAGTCATATCACAGTTAAGAGTTGTCGGTTATGCATCATAATAAAATCTTGCGACAATAACAGAATCATCATTTTTCCTGTAGAGCCTCAAAGGGAAGGTATCCTTTAGCTATCTGCAATTGCTCCTGGATCCCATGAGTCGTTTTCAGTTAGGTTTAATGTTTGTTTTCGTGGTTTTGGAGAGGCTTTTGTGGAATGGTCTGTCAGATATAGGTAGGAGATATCTGATTTTATTTTCCTTCGCAATTACATATTTCTATAGACCCACATAGCTCCACGATAACGTCTAATCGATGGATAGGTACAGCTTTTGGTTTCCGAGTTCCATATAAGCCGGATGAAAACTATTTGCAAATCATTTAACCGAATATACAGTTTTATCGCCACAGGTTATAACTTTCACATCAAACCCTTTTCTCTGATAACATCTTCTATCCGAATGAAAAAAGAAATGAGTAGACGTCTTGAAAGCTAAGCCTTTACCTCAGTTAACTATCTTTTGGTATCAGTGGGAATTTTATTTGACGTTTCATGGTTTTCTTGCCACATCATCTAACTATTTATACGTTACTCTTAAATTACTTCATGAAGTCAATGAACCAGCGTCAAAAACTGCAACATAGGCTCTCAGCCTTTTTGTCTCGCAATGGAGCTCTCTGTCAAGTGAAGGCCTTGGAAGAAACCACATATATGGCTATATTCTGCGCAATTCTTAGCAATCCATGACTGTTAATCTGATGTTTTAACTCAATCTATCTCTAATCAACTAGTTTTTCGGTGTTTGAAGAGCCAGTTGCAAACAAGGCTCTCGGAAATCACGTGATCAGCACCTAAGGCAGAGACAGCAAAGATTTTTCAAATACAATGTCTCACGGAAGTCACGTGTGAATCATACAATTTTTGTCCAAACGAGAATGGCGATCACGTGTGTGAGCTGAGTGATTCTGATGGTATCAGAGATCCAGGTGACTTGGTCACACGGCAAGACTTCCTCTACCGCGCAACAAAGGTATCATGGAGAGGGAGTGTGTTCAAAACAAACATAAACAAACATAGAGAAGGTTTGTTTTTTGAATATAAGACTGAATGCGAAGGTCTAATTAAGTGGCCGCTGAAATTTAAATTACATGGTAAATGATTTTTTCTCATTCGTTATTGATGTACCTGCTTAAATCCAGGGCTTTAAATATTCAAGAAATAAGAAGGAATTGAATCTTCACTAACATCAGCCAACCTGAGTTCCCACGATGGAGGTGTTGGCGATGGCATTGCTTTTATGTTTTATCCTCGGGAAAGGTACGTAAAATTTGGCAAGAAATCAGACATTTTATGAATGCTTAAGAATGGTATTTATTTTGGGCTATGAAATGAAATTGCAGTTAGTTTTCAAGTGAAAAATGACAGAAGAATGCCCAGAAAAACAGAGAAACTTGCAACTGATCTATTTAAGGTTACCGTGCACCTTCAGGGGTGTCTCGCGTGCAAGCGATGTAGCACGTCCGGTTTATACTGTGGATATCTAAACCCCTACATAAAATTAAAGCTTATAGGACTGGCTATCAGACTATACCGAAAAGTTTGAAAGAAAAATTAATTGTCGAATTTTTCACGACTTCTAAAAAAACGTGTCTGCGATTTGCCATATTTAATTTCAGTAAAAAGTTACAGAACATTTTTGAAATAGGATTAAGAAAATATGGAGTGATCGTACAAAAATCGCTCTTGAAAAAAAAGTATTCAGAAATAAAAATTTCGGAGACACGTGGTTGTTGTTTATCTGTAAAACTAGCTACTGTCAAAATTTGAGAGCAATCGGACAAACTCCCTTTGACTTGTAGCTCTTATAAGGTGATTCGGGCGCTCGCATTTAGAAGTCGTGAAAAATTCGACAATTCATTGTTTTTCAAAATTTTTGGTATAGTCTGATAGCCAGTCCTATAACCTTTAATTTGATATGGGGTTTAGATATCTACAGTTTAAACCGGACGCGCTACATCGCTTGCACGCGAGACACCCCTGAAGGTGCACGGTAACCTTAAGAGCTAATGTCAACAAGCATCAGACAAGCAGGGCAAGTCACCCAAAGTTTGCTTTCACTCCTACTTTCATATTTTGTAGCCAAATATATCTTAATGATTATGATGTAGCTTGTTTGTGAAAACATATTTTTGTTTTCGAGAAATGATGTTTTTAGTTCGACTGCTTGAAGATGCAAATTTTCACCGTAAATATTACCAGAGTTGTGGGCTTGTAACCAATATACTTGACCTCCGGTATTTGTGACAACATAATCCTTTGTTTTATCATCTAAACGTAATCCCCTGTCATTACTGAAGCTGACAAAGAAATATTTAACAATGACAGTTTTAACAATAACCGATATGACAGAACCTACTGAGCTTTTAGCTTTTAAAATACAAAAGGATGGTTATAAAGTTACTGTAATGTGTATTTGTGTTGTTCTAACGTGACACGAGCTCAAAGACGGGCAAAATTTACTTGCCAGCGACTATGAAATATACATGATGCCTACTTATCGCCACCGTTTACTAGCATAAATCACTACAATTTTCGAAAAAATATCTAACGTAACACTCTTAGCATAGTTATTTAGGATTTTAATAGCTGTTTCGATGATAACGTCATGCTCTAACACATTCAGACTAAGTTTACACTAGAGGGGAGTTTTCCGGATTCGTAAATGTTTCCGGATTCATCAATTTTGGAGTATTCGGATTCGTAAGCGTTTACGCTGAAAGGATATTCGGATTCCTGACTGTTTAAACACAATGAAAACTCCGGGAACATTCCAAATGGAATGGTTACCAAGTGAAAGTGCCTCCCCCAAAAAAGGCTAGGGTAGATCCAGATGCCATCGAGGCAAATTTGAGTTGGACAGATGCCAAGCCATCTACGTCGTCGGCGATTAAGTGTGGCTGACGTTAAACTTCCTTGCAGTAATAACTTGCGTTTCCTCAGAAATACCGCGGTACGTATGATAAAATTTATCGCCTGAACCTGCAACAAGATTAGGCAACCGCCGGTTGCCAACCGGAGACCGCCAGCAATGTTAGCACCGGGTGCTCCATTTTGGTTTCACCGCAAACTCAAAAGATTGCAGGCGGAAATAATATCCGGATTCGAGAAAAAAAGCGGTTACGTGAAAAACACTTTCCGGATTAAAAAGTTATCGGATTCAATGTTCCCACTTTAAATTCCGGATTCAAAATCTCCGGAGACACGACCAAACCGGGTAGTTTTTATTTCGGATACGTCCACTTTCGTGTAAACGGCAAAATCAATCCGGTACCAAAACGTTTCGGATTCATCACGAATCCGGAACAATTTCCTCTAGTGTAAACCTATTCTCAAGCCAGAGCTGAGTTCTAGTTTATATATCTTCTCCATCTTATTGATTGTTTTCTTTTCGTCTTTGCATGATATCTAGAAAAACCTTCCAGGAATTTCTGTATTCAGAAAACTAAAATGTCCAGATTCATCAATGATTCCTTTGCCGGCGAAAGTCAGAGAATGTTTACGAAAGTCAATTTGATTAAAAAGCTACATACTGAGTTAACGTGTTGATCTGTTATATAAGCGTCTCATCTTACATACTAACATGGAGATTTGCTGTTCATTTAAATCGTTCGCTGGTGGAACTTGTGTCTTTAGTTATCGAGAAGATCGAAGTTGTAAATCTGAAGTCGTTCCCTTGCCTAGTTGTAAAAAAGGCATTTCAAGCCACTTGCGGAGTTGCAAGTTTTCATATCCAGAAAAAGAAGTTGATCTGATTTTGTCACTAGCCGGCATCTTCAAGACGCCGAAAGATATCGAGGATTTGACAATTTGCCTCGCTCATAGATCAAATCTCGGTGTTGGGTAGAGTCGTGGTTTCAATAGTAGATGTATAGGTGTTTTGCAACCAATCTCTAGAGACACAGGTATCAATGGTGAAAGGAACAAATGCTAGTGGACGAACAAAAGGAGCCAATGAGATATCTATTGTTTTCGTCCACCAAGTGAATTTTACTACCTTTTTTTTAAATTCATGTCTATTGGTCTTTTGGGCATGCCTCGAAATAGCCTACTAGTTGTCTCTTTACATATTCTAAACATTATCTTCTTTTCAATCTTACATAAGAGTCCATGCGGTGCCGCCCAGTGCCCTGTGAATTCCCGATGATTTTCGGATTTTGAACACGACATTTACCTTTGTGTATGCCCATCAGGATTTACTGGATACAAGTGTGAAACAGGTAAGTGCAATGCATAGGGCATTCATGGCAGAAATCTGACATATTTTCCCCTTTTTGGCTTCCAAAAGGGATGATCTTTTTTACTTAATTCTATAATTTGGAAATAGTGAGTAAAAACTCATTCAGGATATTATAGGACTTCGAAATGAAAATGGAAAACACTCCGCCTCCTGGTTAGCTCAATTGGTTAGAGCGCCGGATTGTGTTGTGCGGGAGGTCGAGGGTTCGAGCCCCGGCCGGACCAATACTCATGGTCTTAAAATAACTGAGGAGAATTTGCTACCTTTCTATAACATCAATGAAATGGTTAGATATTCTAGTCTTCTCGGATAAGGACGAATAAATGGAGGTCCCGTCTCCTGCAGGGTTAGGGGTAGGAGACGTTAATTTCCCACACACGAGATTACTGTGTGATGGATGTCCTCCCCTGGGGTGGGATGTGTGGGGGAAAAGGTGAGGTCGTTACAT